>NC_044995.1:49823030-49880892 GCF_008728515.1 Papio anubis | reverse complement strand
ACGCCATTCTCCTGCCTCAGCCTCCCGAGTAGCTGGGACTACAGGCGCCCACCACCTCGCCGGGCTATTTTTTTGTATTTTTTTAGTAGAGACGGGGTTTCACCGTGTTAGCCAGGATGGTCTCGATCTCCTGACCTCGTGATCCGCCCGTCTTGGCCTCCCAAAGTGCTGGGATTACAGGCTTGAGCCACTGCACCTGGCTTGTGTTTTGTTTTTTAGAGACAGAGTCTTGCTCTGTTGCCCAGGCTGGAGTGCAGTGGCCGGATCTCAGCTCACTGCAAGCTCTGCCTCCCGGGTTAACGCCATTCTCCTGCCTCAGCCTCCCGAGTAGCTGGGACTACAGGCGCCCGCCATCTTGCCCGGCTAGTTTTTTGTATTTTTTAGTAGAGACAGGGTTTCACCGTGTTCGCCAGGGTGGTCTCGATCTCCTGACCTCGTGATCCACCCGTCTCGGCCTCCCAAAGTGCTGGGATTACAGGCTTGAGCCACCGCGCCCGGCCCTCTTTACCTTATTTCTCATCTGCTATTTTCTTTCTTACTTTAGTACAGCTGTCAGAATAATGTCCTCCAAATTACAGTTTCATCACACCATTTCCTAGACATCTATCCCCTTTCTTTGTTTTGTATTTTGATCTCTTTTCTTTTTAATATCAAATTTAAATATTATTTATCATTTCAAATATTGTATCCTCCGATTTCCCTAAACTCACACATAATTGAAACCACAATGATAGCATTGCAGTTCCAGTAAGCACTGATTCGATCATTTAGTGTAAACGCTCATTTTGAAGATGTGTAAACCAAGTTTTAGAGAGAGCAAATTGCCAAAGTTCACGATGTTGAAAAGTTTTAAAATCACTTTCAACTCAACTTCTGCAAAACAAAGCTTTAGTACTGACCCTCTTCCATTACTTCCCGTATTGGTAAATGAAACCACCATCTGTCCAGTTGCATAAACTAGAAAGATAGAAGTATTCAGTTTTCATACTTATATTATTTTTACCATTTACTCCCATATCCAACCCATCCGTTACTCCCATATCCAACCCATCTGGGAGCTCGCTCTTGTTTCTCTAGCTCTATGACTTTTGTCTTAGTTTAAAGTACCATAATCTCATCCCTGAGTATGGAAATATCCTCTGAACTGGTCTCTGCATTTACACTATTCTCCATGCTACAGATACAGTGATTTTTTTTTTCTTTTATTTAATTCACAAAGCTTACCATGCCCTTTAGTGACAACTTTCTGTGTTTCCTAATAAGGCTCTGTAGGATCTAACTGTTACTTATTCTCTAGCCTTGTCTCGGAACTCCCCTTCACTCTGCAGCCCAGCTACATTAGCCTGCTCTACTTTCTGGAAGTATACACCGAAGAGAACATGGAGGAAAGAGTATTTGAGATGTTGAAAATTATCAGGAAAGAAAAAAAAGGCTAAATGTATACTAGATCAACTTTTTAATACATCACTATTCCCAGTATCTTATCACATTATTTTCTTTAAATCTTCCCATTTAAACTCTTACCCATGTGTTTATATTTTTTCTAGCTTATTTCTTTCTGCTTTGTCTTACAGAATTTCTGAAAACAATTGCTCTAGACACTACTTTACTCCTTTTTATTCTTTAAATAACTTGATGGAACCCAAATGAAATAGTAAATATTTATAAATTGGCCTAGGAATTAAACATTACTGTAAAATTTCCATTTTTAGTAAAACATTTTCTATGTGAAATTGCCAAAAGATGTTATTTGTATGACAGAGAACCTTCATAAAAACTAAGTTTTCTTCCTTAGTAGAATTTAATTTCGTTTCCTAAAAAGCTTTTAAAGGAGGCCGTTTTCATGAGGATTATTTACTCTTCCTAGTTATGATGACTCATAATTAGGTTTCCTGTAGGGTTATGCATTTCAAAAATGAAATTATGTGCATAATAGTCACGTAAATTACCATACTTTACAAGACAGAGCTAAATATTTTAGTGGGAGAGAGTCCTCAAAGTATGGAGTATTTCTGACACAAATCTTCATTATGTCAGCAACTCATATTGTTCCACAAAAGCATTCATTCATTCAACCTAATCATCATTAGGCAAGGTAGTCATAAAATTAACAATTGAGTAATGGGCCATAAAGGATTAAAAAGTAAAGTACTGAGAAGCATTCTGACTAGTCACTCAGTGCAAAATGTGAGGGAGGCGGAGTTAAGAGGGGGCTTTAGAGTGAAAAAGTAGCCTAAAGATGTGATTGATTGCTGTTTGTTTCCCAAAATGACTCTCCAGAATAGTGACTCTGCTTGTGGTTCTTCTTCTACTTCTGATATTTTCTGAAGGTGCTACTTTCTCACTTAAAGGGTTGGAATTTCCCTAAAGTATTCCTCCAAAAGTATAGGAACCAGCTCTCCAGAAGGTCTATGCCCAAGAGGTGAGAGACATGCTTATGTGGGTCGGTCAGCAAAAGTCTCATGATTAAAGTGACCCTCAGGCACATGAGAGGAAAATGTCAGTAAGGAGATGTCACGGTGTAGCAACAGTGGGAGAGTATGGAGTAGATAAAATGCAGGAGAAAGGAGAGACTAAATGTAGAAAAACAAAGCAAAACAAAAAAACAGCTGAAGAAAAAAAAAGCTGCCCAGAGTTTTGGAACAAAAGCCTAAAAATACTATTATTATTGTTATTTATTTATTTATTTATTTATTTGAGATGGAGTTTCGCTCTTGTTGCCCAGGCTGGAGTGCAATTGCATGATCTCATCTGATTGCAACCTCCGCCTCCTGGGTTCAAGTGATTCCCCTGCCTCAGCTTCCGGAGTAGCTGGGATTACAGGCATGCATCACCACGCCCGGCTAATTTTTTTTTTTATTTTTAGTAGAGACAGGGTTTCGTCATGGCCAGGCTGGTCCTGAACTTCTGACCTCAGGTGATACACCCACCTTGGCCTCCCAGAGTGGTGGGATTACAGGCATGAGCCACCATGCCTGGCCTAAAAATATTATTAATTACAAATATTTTACCTGTAAGGAAATCTAACTGCAATATGTGTAAAATGCAACTAAAAGAAAAAAAACCCAAAAAGTTAGTTACTCAAATTTAACAATGCTGCCATATCCATATATTGCCTATGTAGTTAATTATGTACCTACCAAAATTTAAGAAAATCTTATACATTTTTTTAACCAAAAATGAGCTTGTATATCTCCAGGTGTGAAGATACTATACTTTAAAAAGGATTTCTCTAAAAAACAATAACTACTCCTGGTTGAACAAGAAAAAATTGGAATATACAGAAAGCAAAAAGAGGACCAAGGCCATAAAGAAGCATTTTCTTCTTTTTTTTTTTTTGAGACGGAGTTCAAGCCTGTTGCTCAGGGCTGGAGTGCTGTGGGTCTCAGCTCACTGCAAGCTCACTTCCCAGGTGTTCCCCGCCATTCTCCTGCCTCAGCCTCCCAGAAGGCTGGGACTACAGGCGCCTCAGCCACCTCGGCCTTCATAGTTTTTGTATTTTTAGGTAGAGACAGGGTTTCACTGTATAGCTGCGGGGATGGTTCCCCCATCTCCTGACCTCGTGATCCTACTGGCCTCCGCCTCCCAAAGTGCTGGGATTAGGCTTGAGCCACTGCCACTGCCAAGAAGCATTTTCAAGTCCCATTCATTCATTCATTCATTCATTCATTCATTCATTCATCTTTTATTCATTAATATTTCAGTTCTTCGACATGCCATTGTGTGGCAGGTGTGTGCTTGTGTGGCATTTGTACTACTTCTACAAATGAACATTTATGGAATGCTTTCTATGTGTCAGGCACTCTTAGATTATTTTATATAATGCTCAAAATAATCTAGCCAGATAAGAAAACTTATGTGTAAGGAATTTAAATAATTTGCATCTGAGCTGTCAAGGATTTGAACAAAGCCAGTTTGACTCTAGAAAAATTCTTTCCAACTGACATTAAGATAGTCTTTTTCCTCTCCTCACAGTGCCCATGGTGCAAAAGACAGAAACATTAACAAAAGGTAAAAATGTCAAGTTCTGTAACAAAGGTATGCCCACAGTACAAGGGGCCTAGAAAAGGAAATGAATACATGCTTCATAGAAGAGATTATGTTTAATTTGAAGAGTAAACAGGATGAACTCAAGAATGAGTCAGAATTCACCAACAGAAAAACTGAGGGAGGATATTGTAAATGAAAGTAACATCACATGCAAATGTGTAGAGGATTGAGTTAGCATAAAGTAATACAAATACCTTTTCTAGGGAATAAAGAAGTGATGAGAGAAGATTAGAAAAGGAGCTGGTTTGCCTCCAGTATGGAAAGTGAACCATGGCAATTGAAAAATTATTGACAAAGGACACATACATATATACATATATAGACAAAGGATAAGATTTTCATTTAAACAAAACTTTCATGTAAAATAGATTGCAGCACTACACCTGGATTTAGTGAGATCAGTTAGGAGATTGTTACAACTATCTAGGAAAGGCATTATCAGATTCTGAAATAAGGCTATAGCAGAGATAGGCAGAATGTGCAAGGTATTTACGAAGGAGAATCAAAAGCATTTATTGACGTGCAAAGAGTAACTCTGAGGAAGGAGTCTCAACCGGTCCTTGAGCCCTTGGCATGTGCAATAGGGTGGACGGTGATTCCATTCACCAAAATGGGAAACACGGAACAGGGAGGAGCTTCATGCGGAAAGTTAACGAGATTCAGTGCTAAAATGGAAGGGTCTACGAAGTATCACAAGAAACAAGAGAAAATAAAATCTGGAGCTCTTAGCTATCTTAGGGGTAATTTTCAAAATTGGTTGATGTTCAAGTTTCCACATAGGTCGAAGGTAAAGGTGAATTTAGAGGAAAAGATGAGAGATGATTGAATATGCAACCCTTTGAAAAAAGTTTTAATTTAATAAAATTAGGTAGGTATTGTCCAATAGCTAGTATATCACTACACTGAGAAAAGGGCTGAGATGAATTATTTGTTTGGGTCTTCCTCTCACCGAAGTGTGTGAACTGGGATAACTTTAACAAGTAAAAATAATAAATTCCTAGGTTTTAGTGGAAAAATAGAATAGTGTATATCTCACTTGACTGAGATAAGCTTTAGTTTAACAAAATTTAGACAGGCTTCTTCTTGACTCAAGACTCTCCTTCCCATCTCCCTTTCCTAGAGCATTTACTTTAGAAAACTTGTATTTTTTTTTCCCTCTGCACCTTTGAAATGTAAATTTTCTCCCAGCCTCTTGCTAGTTTTATGACCCAAGAATGTCTTTTTCAATGACCTGGGAAACATCCTTTGGAGTACCCTTATCTTCCGGTCTCTGTGGGAGAGTGGGAACCTAACTTCAATAAGCTCCAATTATCAAACATAAATGATCTAATCACATTGGCCAACCTACCCCCTAACATGCTCCTACTAGCTCACCCCAATGCTTAAAAACCCTCTCTCTCTTTGGAAGGAGTTGAGTTCAATCTTTCTTCTCCTTCGCAATAGTCTCAAATAGTCTTGCTTGCCTGTTTAACTCTGACGGAGAAATTTTTCTTTGACACACACATGATCCTCAACTTATGATGGAGTTTTGACTTATGATCATGACTTGATGAGAAACATGGACTAGGTAGTGGCAGAGCTGAGACTCAAATTCAAATTGTTAAATTCCTAGTTAAGAATTACTTCCACAATAGATTTATGACTTTTCCAAAAGGAAATTTTATTTAAGCATTTTATACTCTCTTTACCATTGTTTAGTGAAGACAGAAATAGATAAAAAGTCAGCAGAGTAGAATATTCAGTCCAAAAGTTTTTAGTATAATGTTGAGGCTCTAAATACTCCATTTTAAGTGCTTCTCCGCTACTATTTATTATTCATTTTTAATTTATTAAACATTTAGTTTCTGCTACTATGCCTAAGATACTGTGCTAGCTGCTGAAACTGAAAAAAAAAAAAATCTATGTGACATTATATCTGCTTTCAAGAGATACACATTTTCTACAAGGAAGATTGATAGAGTTAACATGAAACATGATAAGTACATGCTTGAGCTGGGTAAGTAGCTTTGAAATATAGGGCAGGGACAGGTACTATGCCAGGGGCATTAGGAAAGAGTCCCAGAAGGAGATGTTTGAAGATGAAGAGTTTAGATTAAAAAATGAATACACGCAAAATAGGCTTAACAGAAGGGGGACAGATAGGCAGAGGTAGGAAGTAAAAAATACTAATCTGTGTGAGGGAAAAGTCAAGTGGTTCTTTGTTGCTACAACTTATTGTTAGTGGACGCCTAAGAAGGAGCAGTTCGTGGGGGCCTCTAGTTATATGCAGTAATTATTGCTTTCAAAGACTTTCAAACTTTAGTGGGCATCTACTGAGCTTGTTAAAATGCAGATTCCTTTGGGAGACCGAGGCGGGTGGATCACGAGGTCATCCTGGCTAACATGGTGAAATCCTGTCTCTACTAAAAAATACAAAACATTAGCCGGGCACGGTGGCGGGCGACTGTAGTCCCAGCTACTTGGGAGGTTGAGGCAGAAGAATGGCGTGAACTCGCGAGGCGGAGCTTGCAGTGAGCCGAGATCACGCCACTGCACTCCAGCCTGGGCAATAGAGCAAGACTCCATCTTAAAAAAAAAAAAAACAAAAAAAAAAACAAAAAAAAAAAAACACGCAGACTCCCGTGCTGTACTTCTAATAGTTGTAAGATGGGACCCAAAAATCTGCATGGTTGACAAAACCCGCACCTGATCCCTCAGGTCCTTTTATTGATTAGGTATGTGGACCACACAGGAAATTTAAGGGATGTGGGTGTTCTGCGGTTGCAAGACTCCCTTGGTTAATCTCTCAGTTTTCCGGGATGAGGAAGTTATTTGGATATTTTAGTGAAATATAGGTTGTTGCCTTTAATTCTCCTTTTTGTAGCAATGAAAACAACAATGTGATATATAAAGTCGACATAATTCATTTATCTAGCTTTATTTTTCTAAGGCCTGAAGAACGTCTGTTATAAATTAATGGCAGTTTGAGGGCTGGCTCAATTTTGTGTTACTTTAAGAGAAAAGGATACATTCAAAGAACCCACTGTGTTTTAAGACCTGGATGAAAGAATCAGAAGTGCTTCAGACTGCATTCTGATAAAATTCTCTTTAAAAATGCTAAGGAGTGCTGATACTCCACAGCAGGAGATGCTCTTTCATCTGAGAAGTGGTACTTAGGTGCTCAGAAGGAAGTTGGGGACCATGAGCTGAGCTAGGTTTTGATCACAGGGATTTTGCCATAGGTGAATTAAAGATGTGAACATTGTAGCATTTTGTCTGATAACAGCCCTTCTGTGGAGTTGTGCCTGATAAAATCTAGATGCCAACTCAAGGACAATCAGACAACGACAGTTCCATTTTGTTCCTTTAAAAAAAAATGCTTTATGGTTATAGGTGTGTGGTAAGTAATCACCAGCTCTCTCAAACCTAAGCACACCGCAAGGTGGTTCAAAAAAAATTACAGGGAACAAGTCAGGTATGTATCTAGGATAAGAAGAGAAAGACAGAAACATGATAATTAAAGAGCCAAAAGAGTCCATTTCCATAACTACTATCCCTCCCCATACCCAGCTCCACAAAGTTTAGAAGCAAAATCCTGCCAATGGCTATTAAATTAGATTATTCTATACTAGTCCTCCAGGAGACTTAGAATTTAGTAACATCTAAATACTTAACTAAAGGAGAGCTCTCTCTCTATATATATATAAAAAAATGTGTGAATACATATCTGTTTATAAGAACCACAAATCAATTCTGATCTATGTATCAAATTGTTACTCTAATTGCTTTCTCAAAAGAACTCTCTCTAAAAAGAATGTAATGTCTGTGAATGAGAATGGCTTCCTTTCCTCTGAGACTAATTGAGATTCAAGAGAGAACCTCCTATCCTCAAAGGGAAAGTTCATCAGGCATGCAAGTCCAGCCTTGTCTCCAAACAGTTCTCCCGGGACTTCAGTCCCATCCTATTCACTCAAAGAATTCTCTTAGATATCCCATTAGGGAGTAGGAAGGAGCATAAGCCACAGCTATGTAGGGAGTTCTGTGCTGAGGGCAAGGGAGTTCTTGCTTGAGTAAGCATTTTATAGAACATTCTAAAGCTGGTGAAGCAAAAACAGAAGACTTTTTTTTTTTTTTTTCTAATTACTGCCTTAAAACACACACTGCCAAATCTCTTTCTGTCCTCAAAGAGCATGTTAAGCAGAGACTCTTGTTTCCTTATCATTTCTAGTATTTAAAAACTTGGTCCAGTTCAATTTAAAACTCTTATCTCTTTCTCTCCATTCACTCACCCAAGGGGCCTCTGAGTAGTGGCCAGAGAGACTTGGAGGATGGGGAGGAGCATGCTAAAGGAATGCCAGCACTTTCAGATTCATTCCTCTACTTACTTTAGCACTTGGAGAAGGTATTATCATTTATTTCATATCTTGTTCTCTTCCTTTTACCTTTAGATCCTGTTTCCTGTGGTGAGTTAGGGCTGGAATGAGGTAGATTATGCTATCACAGCCCTTTCCTGGAAGTTACTGCTTTCCTTGAAAACCTTTGTCTGGTCACTGGTGCCTCCCTTTTGTCAGGTATGGAAAATGTTGATTCTCCAATGAGAACAAATTAATTGTTTGCAAAGGCCAAGAGTGAGGAGAATTGCTTGTCACTGCACAATCCCCTGATAAAAGAGAAGCTCAACCTTTTGTAGTTGCTTGTCTGCTCCCATCCCTGGCAGTATACCCTATAACTATGTTGGATTGTCTTTTCCTGTGGCCAAGTCTGAGTAATGTTTTTGGTATTCATTTGATGCATAGGAAACTTACATCATTGACTAACCAAACTGTTGGAACTAAACAGCTGTCCCTCTCTCCAACCTGCCAGCTTTTCACCAACTTCTTTTCTCTTGTTCAACAGGCATAGAATGTAGATCAGCAAGTCCATTGTATAAGCAAATATCCACCTGAGAATTCTCTTTCACACAAACATCTCCATTCTCTGTAAGGGATTCTCTTGCAGCCTTTTCCCTCAATTTGGCTTGAAGATAAGGAGACTAGCACTTTCCTTCCTCTAAGAAGAATGAAAAAACAAACAACTTATGATTCGAACAGTTGTAGATAGATGGATGATAGAGATAGATATATAGATTAGATAAAGATATATAGATCTCCCTAGCTTTTGCTGCTTAATACATTGGAAGTAGGATGGCAGAGGTTATGATTGAGATAAAAGAATCAGCTAGAACCCACTTAAGCTCTGGAGGGGTGTCTCGTCCTCAAATTTTCATGAAGAGGAATATAGATAAATTTTTCTTCTTAACCGGAGACCTAAGTTGCCAAATCAAAGCAGCAGGAAAATTTAGTTCTCCACTTTGTTAGTCACACATTTATTCCTATTGTTTTCCTTGTCAGGAGGGCTGCAAATATAACAATGTTCAAAATTGTTTCTAGTGTCCACAAGAAAGAGGCAACTTTGCCTGTCTTAACCCAGCATCTTAGTTAAATCATCAGCTTTGAGGCAATAGCATTCATCAGACTCTTCTAATGTATTTCACTAAATGTAATCTCCTTTATCTATAAAGCAGCCCCATGAATGTATTACATCTAATCATATTCAAAAACATGATCATGTAATCCAGAAGGCCAATATTCATTTCCATTTTTTTCAGGGAGATTGCTTTAGATCAAAGGGGGCACTGCTGACTACAGTGCAGGGAGCATGTGAGTCAGTCAGGTAAAAAGGATGAGAGAAGCAGAAAGCATACATGCATCAGAGCCTTCTGAGACTCAGAGGAGAAATAATTATGAAGAAACTAATGGTTGGGCACAGGTGGACTGAACAACAAGCCATTTCTAATTTGAACTACAAATTTCAGTATCTGCATGAGATCTGGAAGGAAAAGACGAGGAAGGAAAAAACCACAGGGATCAAGTATCTTTAGAGAAGAATGGTATATCACTTTGGCAGCTGTGTTGAGAATAGAACTGAATGAAAGAAGAGACAGAAGCAGTGAGAGCAGTTAGGGGGCTACGGATTAATTAAAGCCAGAGACAAAGGTTGCTAGGATCAAGATGTCAGCAGTGGAGGTAGTAAGAAATACTTGCGTTTTGAATGATTTCAAAGGAAGAGCTAGCCAGTTTTTCTGATGCATTATCTATGGTTATGACAGAAAGAAAGGAGTCAGGAAACATTAGACAAAGACTGAAGAATTTTGACCTGAATGACTGAAATAATGGAGTTCCTATTAATAATGGAGAAAGTGAGTGACAGTAGCAGGTTTAGAGTGATGTGGGGAGACAGATCAGTTTTGGACAGGGTAAGTTTTAGATGCCTATTAAACACCTAAGTGCAGATGTGGAGTAGGAAGTTGAAGATGTAAATCTACATTTCAGGGCAGAGAACCAGGCTAGAGATGTAAATTTGAGAGACAGCACCATATAGATATTGTTTACAGTTAGATACTGATTGAAAAATCACCAGTGAAATGAATGAAATAGAGAGCAGAAAATATCCAAAATGTAGCTCTGGGACATGCACTTAAACAGATCACAGAGAGGAGGAGAAACCAGGAAGGGAGACTAAAATGAGCCTAAGCAGTATATTTAATAAAATAAAAGTTAATAACATAATTTTTAGACTTGTGTAACTTATTTTTCCATAAACAAAATAATTATATAACTTTAAATTATTGAGGAAAATTTGATTTTAAAACAAAAATGGTATTAATTTCAGATTCTATAACAAAATAATGAATACATAAATGCATCTTTCATTTTTGTTCTGCAATAAAATCCTTTTCAACTTTCACTCTACGTGAGTATAGTTCAGTAGCATTTTGTTTTAAAGGATTCACCAATGAATAATAAATCTTTATATTCAGGAACTGTTTCCTTCTGTGGCTGCAACCCAGGAGAATTAATTTATGTCCAACTGTCTTGTTTTTTAAAACAGAAAACTCAAGATGACTTAGTTATCACTGCTTGACACTTAGAAAGAAAACCTTCTTGTTTTATACTACATCTCATGGCCTGGCATCTCTTTCAAGTTCTTTTGGGATTCATTGGCTGGCTTGTTACTGGCAAATTCAGAAGCGGGCATTATAAAGTAGAAATGCAACTCAGAGAGCAGCTGAGAATATGTGTCAAAAACTTGCTGTCTCTCTTCTTGTTTTCAAAACCAGTATATAATTTCTTATAACAAGGTGGAGAATTTATTCGCCAAGCTTCCAAGAAGATAGAATGTCAACTGAAAACCGTTAGAATGGAATTAATGAATCTTTCTTGGGTGCAGAGTATAGTGGAGTGGATTTTCTGGTAAATTGAGGATAATGTGTGTGACAGAGGGACTGAATTCATGTAAGCAAAGACATGGGCCCTGGAAAGGAAAATAGGAAGGGAGAGAAGAAAAACAGGGATGGGAGGACTGTGTGTGTAAGCATGGGGGAAGACAGAAAGGAAAATACATGATAATGATGATGATTGTGATGATTTTTACAAGCTACCTTGAATGGTGGGTGAGAAGGGGGAAAAGATGGCTTAGAAATATATTTGAGAAGCTTTCTGTTTACTTCATTGTATAAAACACTTGCATCCTAACTCAAAAAAAAAAAAAATCAAAGTAAAAATCTCTGTTATTTATCAATGCTTCTTAAATAACTTTGGTATAGTTCTTTAGTCTGCCTGAAATCAAATCATACTAGATAACTGAGCCACATTAAGAGCTAAATTATTAGCAAAATTGTACTGTCTCATGGTAAAAATAGGATAAGACATGAGGGGAATATCAATGCAAAGCCAAAAGGATATTGCAGAGAGCTCTTTGAATTTGAAATGATCATTTGGGGGAGAATGCACAATTCAAGATAGGATGTTCCAGTTAGACTCTAGTTGCTAGAGGATCGGACTTAAACAGTGTTACACAGCTTCACAACAAAAAAGAGTAACTCAAGAAACTTCCTCGTGAAATAACTACTTTGCAAAATGATTCTTAAGTGGCCCCAAAGGATACTCAATTTATGGAGACATTGGTGTGCTTTCTTAGAAGGAATAGAGTTTGCTGTCCAATATATGGTTTCTAAACTGCTTCACTGGCCTAGCACAATGGATTGATTGCTGTTCTTTTCTAATGTCCATGAAGGTATTGTGTAAGCTAATGGAAACATTGCTCTCAGCTGTCAATAATACTATTTTTGTATTATTTGTATTGTTTTTAAGCACAGAAATATTTATCTATAACTATGTCTGTATAAAAAGTGGGAAAACACACGTGTCCCTTGGGAGAGTAGCCTGCTTCCTTTAGCCCATCTAATTCATTTCTGTTACTTCCTTGCTCCTGTAAGCATTTGAGATTATGATTCCTAATCTGTGGCATTGGGCATTAGGTGCTATCTGTAGACTCAGACTCACCAAAACCACCATCTAGTCTAGTGGCAGTTGGCTTCATCATCCTAGAGAAGATAAATATCTAGATGAAGTTGAGTTGAGTAAAAGTTTTGGAAAGACATTTTCTGGCTGTGTGTTAAACTCACAGAACAAATTAAAAGCAAGATTCCTACTAGGAAAAAGTATTAAAAAATTGGAAAATCAAAAGTACCTGCAACAAGATCATGGCAGAATTACCTATAGCTAATTTACCAAATAATCACAGACACTCTTCTTTACAAACTGATTTCAAGAATCTGGTAAAGTAAATCAGAACTGAGAAAAAATAAATTAATTATGGCTATATTTAAGAAAGAAAGCCAAGTAATGATGCTTAGATCATTTGAGGTAGAAACAGCAAAGCAGATACCTTTTGACAGACAGTGAGGCAGGCAGACAGTCTCAAGCCCTTGGAGTTGGCCCTTAGATGGTCAGATTTAGGTGGGCAGAGATGAGTGAGTTTCCCAAATCCCAATAGGAAAATCCCTCTGCTGAGTCAAATATTACTCTTAAAATTTGCCTTCTGTATAGCAGTACTGGTCACAAGGAAAATTCCAGTGACAAGGAATTCTGTGGGATTTTACTGGATGATTACAGGATTTGGGAATTTTGTGGGTCAAGGATGGTTCCAGTTTGCATTGCCTAGTACAATAAAGGGAATTCCGTTGTGTGATGTTCCCTTGAAAGAAAGAATTAAGTGAAAGTACTGTCTTAGCTAGGCACAGTGGTTCACACCTGTAATCTAGCATTTTGGGAGGCTGAGACAGGTAGATCATCTGAGGTTAGGAGTTCAAGACCAATCCTGGCCAATATGATGAAACCCCATCTCTACTAAAAACATAAAAATTAGCTGGGCATGGTGGTGCACACCTGTAATCCCAACTACTCAGGAAGCTGAGGCAGTAGAATTGCTTGAACCTAGGAGGTGGAGGTAGCAGTGAGTCAAAATTGCGCCACTGGCCGGGCGCGGTGGCTCACGCCTGTAATCCCAGCACTTTGGGAGGCTGAGGCGGGCGGATCACAAGGTCAGGAGATCGAGACCATGGTGAAACCCTGTCTCTACTAAAAATAGAAAAAATTAGCCGGGCGCAGTGGCGGGCGCCTGTAGTCCCAGCTACTCGGGAGGCTGAGGCAGGAGAATGGCGTGAACCCAGGAGGCGGAGCTTGCAGTGAGCCGAGATTGCGCCACTGCACGCGAGTCTGGGTGACAGAGTCTGAGACTCCATCTCAAAAAAAGAAAATAAAATGGACTGCCTTACTCATATTTCAGGAGACACACATACACATGCTTAAGTGGAGAAATAAAATTGAAATTTGGCCGAGTGTGGTGGCTCACACCTGTAATCCCAGCACTTCGGGAGGTCGAAGTGGGCGGATCAACTAAGGTCGGGAGTTCAAGACCAGCCTGACCAACATTGTGAAATCCCGTCTCTACTAAAAATACAAAAAAATTAGCTGGGCATGCTGGTGCATGCCTGTTATCCCAGCTACTTGGGAGGCTGAGGCAGGAAATTGCTGGAACCCGGGAAGCGGAGGTTCCGCCGCTGAGCCAAGATTGCACCATTGTACTCCAGCCTGGGCAACAAGAGCGAAACTCCATCTCAAAAAAAAAAAAAAAAAAAGAAATACAATTATGTTTTGTCCCATTTCCAAACTTCCTTGCACTTAGGCTGGTAGAAAGAACTTTGAAGGTTATGATACAGATGAGCTTTATGATGTCCTCAGAGGCCCCTGAAATTCTGATAATATTACAAGAAATAAAAAGGTAGATTTAGGGTATGAAAAAAAGCAATTCCAAGAAGGAAGCGAGAAAACTGTACTTGAAGAGGGCTGAACTTAGTGAGGAGGCTCACAAGATATCCAAAAAGGGCCTGGACTGTGCAGAATAGTAAAATAAATGATCGTGAGGGAAGCTGTGTTGTGAAGGGAGGACAGTAGTTTAAGCAGCTGCTATGAGTGGGACACTGGTGAAGAGAGAGGAAGAGGATTTTTAGAAAGCTTTCTGTGTGATACATTATGAAAATCCCGGGTCAACTCATTAAAGGAGGTCTACAACAATCGTCTACGCAGTTCTTCAGGGCTTTAGAATGTTTCTTTGAAGAAGATGCCATGAAGAGACTGGCCCTAGGGAGAGCCAGATATATTCAGGCTACTGTCTCAGTGTCGGTGAAGGAGTCATTGCCTGCCATTAAACCAAGTTAAGATGACAGTTTGTGGAATTCAGTGTGAAATAACTGCAATGCTGATTACAGTAACGTATTTTGTTTTCCATTAGCAGAACTGAAAGCTCATAAGGCCTTAAAAGGCAACTAATCTTTCTTCTTTATGGCGAAAATTTGTTCTAGAGAAATGAGTTGAAATTTTCAGAAAGTCCCAATCTATCCTTATAGTTAATGCATCAGTGTTGAACTTCAGGTCAGTGAATAAAATGTATAACCAAATTATGTTAAATAATTATATTTAAGTTACCTGAAATGTGGGATCATAAATCTGCAACATATTATGATATTTCTCCCTTTTGGTCTGACAATCCTTATTCACGGACTATGGCAGATGAAAGTTTCTTTAACTATTCTCAAAGATTTCCCAAAGTTTTAGGGACTGATTGATTCATCAGTTTGAGGACTGATTGACATTGGTGGATCACAAATTTGCCAATATGCCTAAACGTTTAGACACTTATGATACAAAGGAGTTGGGGATGGTGGTAATCTTTAAGTGGATTGAAGCTCTGAGTTTTCGAACAAAAACATTTTATACTGACTTCCATTGTTCTGTAAGTTCTGATTCAAACAAAATGTTCTACCTTCCAATTTTAATACACAGCAATCCATATACATACATAACTTTTAACAATGAATTTGATTTTGAAGAGAATAAAATAGAAGAAGAAATTTAGTTGTTTTAACCAGAAAATGCAAACATGTACATTTAAAAAGTTATTCTATTTGAAATGTTTAATATTATGATGATTTAAAAGTTTCAACTAAAATGTTAAGCATGTTAACATTTGCTAACATTTGTAAATGTTGGAGGCTGTGATAGTGCCCCAAAGATGAACTATAATAAATAATAGGCAAATTTTTATCTTTGAAAATACAGACTGTCTAGAGAAAAAAAGGAGACAGGAGAAGTAGGCTCCCAACCATAGCTCTCTATGTAAGTGGGAGTGGCTCTGGAAGTTTCAGGAATGGTGGGGCGATGGGGAAGGTTTTGTTTTTTTTTTTAATTTAGGAAAAATAAAAATAAGATTTCCTCAGCTAGTCTCAGACTTTCATTATTAGTACCTAAGTAGAATTTCGGCAAAACCAAAGGAAATCAATACAAATCTTAATTAGAGGCTAAGAAATCAAACCCACCTGAGTTAGTTATAGAGTTGACAACAGTCTGCTTTTTTGGGTGGAAACTGGCTCAGAGGGTGGTTTGGGATAGAGTAGTAACCTGGCAAAGGCCACCCTAAGATTGCTTCTGGCCCACTCCAGTTCTGCCTTCCTTGGTTCCAACCTCATCCTTAGTGATGTTTCCACCTTACTACTGGGTCCACAAACAGGCAGGTGAGCCAATTGTGTGTAATTTCACTCACACATAGAGAAAAACAATTCGTGTCCATCAGAAACTTCATAGAGGTTCTCTTTGGGATGTGCGGAGGGCTTATTGGCCTTTGTCAAGTTACAGTTCTGAATATTTTATCTTATTTATTTTTAAAAGTTAAATGCCATTTGTTTTTCTTTTTCTTTTTTTTCTTTTTTTCTTTTTTATTTTTTCTTTTTTATTTATTATTATTATTATACTTTAAGTTCTAGGGTACATGTGCATAACGTGCAGGTTTGTTACATATGTATACTTGTGCCATGTCGGTGTGCTGCACCCATCAACTCGTCAGCACCCATCAACTCGTCATTTACATCAGGTATAACTCCCAATGCAATCCCTCCCCCCACCCCCCACCCCATGATAGGCCCCGGTGTGTGATGTTCCCCTTCCCGAGTCCAAGTGATCTTATTGTTCAGTTCCCACCTATGAGTGAGAACATGCGGTGTTTGGTTTTCTGTTCTTGTGATAGTTTGCTAAGAATGATGGTTTCCAGCTGTTTTTCACAGATAGTAAAAATCTCCCTGAAATTGCTCTATCTAATTAATCAATCAATTAAATTATTGATTGATATTACTATTTACTTTTACCTCCACCATGAAGCTAGGCACCAAGCAACTCTGAAACCAATACCCAAATTAGGCAAACGAGGATCCAACAAAATTCAAAAATTACCTAGAAGTGGTCTCTGTATGTGTCCACTGAGATTTAAAACAAATTTCAGTGCAGGGGAGGTTGAGGCTCAGACAATGTCATTTCCCAGCTGCAATGGCGTCCGATCAGCCCCAGGGTAACTTTGGGGCTACTTAGCATTATTTACAAAGGGTCTAATGCTCTGGACTTCTCTAGTCTTTCATCAGATCCAACCCACTCTGTCCTCCACTGCAGTCACACTGAACTGGCTCTATTCCTTTTGCCTGAAACACACTTTTCTCCCATTTCCTACTATTCCTTCAAATACTAATGTGTGGCTACAGGGAGCGGTGGCTCACGCTTGTGATCCCAGCACTTTGGGAGGCCGAGGCAGGCGGATCACTTGAGGTCAGTAGTTCAAGACCAGCCTGGCCAACATGGAGAAACCCAGTTTCTACTAAGTACACAAAAAAATTAGACGGGCATGGTGGTGCGCACCTATAGGCCCAGCTTCTCAGGAGTCTGAGGCACAAGAATATCTTGAACCCAGGCGGCGGAGGTTGCAGTGAGCAGAGATGGTGCCACTGCTCTCCAGCCTGGGCGACAAGAGCAAAACTCTGTCTCAAAACAAACAAACAAAAATGCTAATGTAGATTTTTCTTACTGGTTCCCCAAGGCTGGATCAAAAACTATGTTAAAAGAATGGGTGAGCTCCGGCAAAATGAATGATGGAAAAACGAAGTATTACTATCCATACAATCCATTTTCCCTTTTTACCTTAGTCCATTATTATGCAAATCCACTATGTTTTTAAAATAACATCATAGTCATAATTATTGACAGAGTAGCCCCTGCTGAACTCGTACTATTTGAAGTTTGAAAAGGAACACTAAAGTCATCGTGTTCTGCCCCCCGATATTACAAATGAGAAAGCAATTAGAAGTAAAAAGGAGAAAAGTGTTAATTGAAGAGGCCACTAGGAAAACATAATTACATGGTCTGGGATTACTTCATTATGAGACATTATGAAAATGTTCAATCCAATGAAAGTCAGCAATATATAGGTAATGCTTCAATTACATCTGCTATACTTTGGAAAACTACGTATTAAATATTCTTAATTTACCAGCTAGTCAGTTTGCAGACAGGTAAGAAGAAAAACTTGGAAAATAAGAAAAAGAAACTACTTTTAAAATAATCAATTACCATATGGCAATCTACTAAAGAGTGTTATACAGTTATAGTTCATCTATTTCTTAGTAAAAGTTCATTTAAAATCTTTTTTTTCCTTTTTCTTTTTTTCTTTTCTTTTTTTTTTTTTTTTAGTGGGAGTCTCGCTCTATCGCCAGGCTGGAGTGCGGTGGCACAATCTCGGCTCACTGCAAGCTCCGCCTCCCAGTTTCAAGTGATTCCCCTGTCTCAGCATCCTGAGTAGCTGTGGCTACAGGCGCGTGCCACCAAGCCCAGCTAATTTTTTTTTTTTTTTTTTTTTTTTTTTTTGTATTTTAGTAGAGACGGGGTTTTGCCATGTTGGCCAGGATGGTCTCGATCTCCTGACCTCTTGATCCACCCGCCTCGGCCTCTTAAAGTGCTGGGATTACAGGCGTGAGCCACCGTGCCTAGCACATTTATATCTTTTTAATAAAATAGATATGTATTATTAGATACTATAGTGGAAGGAGAAATTAAAACTTAGAATGTTAACTCTCCTAGGGCAAATCTAAATAAAGGTGCCTCATTTCAGTAGATTCTAAATTTATATACTGTATAATTGATGTGTTTTATTTTTAATTATGATCATCCTTCCTTCTTACCAACATAATTTGAGATTTTATATGAGTGTATATATACAAAAACAGGTCAGGCACAGTGGCTCATTCCTGTAATCCCAGCACTTTGGGAGGCTGAGGCAGGCAGATCACTTGATACCAAGAGTTTGAGACTAGCCTGGCCAACATGGTAAAACCGTGTCTCTACTAAAAATACAAAAAATTAGCCAGGCACGGTGGCAAGCACCTGTAATCCCATCTACTCTGGAGACTGAGGCAGGAGAATTGCTTGAACCTAGGAGGCAGAGGTTGCAGTGAGCTGAGATTGCGCCTTTGCACTCCAGTCTGGGTAAAAGAGTGAGAATCGGTTTAAAAATAATAATAATAATAATTATTATTATTATTCCAAAGATCATACATATATCACACACAAACACACACACACACACATATGCCCTGAACCTTGTTAAATACATTTAATTGGAAAAATAAAAACTGAAAAACATTAGCAAAAGATGCTTTCAAAAATCATATATTTTAAATAAATGACTGTTTTAGCATAAATGTATTTATGATAATTTTTATGATAATTGATTATTATTAACACATTTTTGAAAATTAGTGTGTACCATGAATAACTAAAATACCAAGAAAAAAATGAATGGAAACTATAAAGTGTATTAAACTATAACTTTGAAGTATACTAAAGAGGGTTTACACATGTGACCAATATTTACCATTTATTAATGTGTATCTTTTAATAAGAGCTTTTTTTAAAAGAAAGCTTCTAAAAGATTTCTAAAAATTTATTTCAATATGAAAAATTAAAAGTGTAATTTCCTGAACAACATATGTTTAATATAGAATACAAAGAAATGTTTTAAGGTAATGATTATGACAGTCCTGGTAGGATAATGTGTTTCCTGTTGCGGTTTCTTGTGCATAATGATGATGAGGTTCTACTTCTCACTCCACACTACACTTACCTCCACATTTTGGAATTGGTCCACTCCACATTACTTTTCCATCCATCAGAATACATGTAATTGTTTCTGTTCCCTGGGTTTTAATAAATCCTTCTTCACAAATTACTGAAATTGAACTTCCTAATTGAAAGTTGTCCCCAAACCGCCGTGCATTGATTGGTATTCCAGGATCAGGGCATTCATTATGTCCAAATGCTTTAGAATAATATGCAAAGAAAAATACACACATACAACATTAGCCAGAGAGAGATCTTTCTATATTTTGGGTTAAAAAAAAAAAAAAAAAGAGAGAGAGAGAGAGATGTTTTAAAAGGTTGTGTTTATTTCTACACAAGTTTTTATTTATTTGCTTTAAATTTGAGGTTCTCCTCTGACCATACTTGTTTGCCTGTGATGTACAATAAATGTGATTTTTTAAAATACGAATTATACTCTAAAATTATAAAATTTCAAAATAGAATTATTTCTGCTTATTTCTGGAGACCATGAGACTAGCTAAGAATATGCAAATATTTCCAGTATAAGCTGGTCAGAATTTCAACTAATTAAAATGCAAAGCAATTGACCAAACCCCTTCAGAAATTTTTCTTTATTTTTGTGTATTTCCAACTGGAAATAGAGAGAGAGTGAGTTTCACAGTGAGAAATAAAGTGAAATGTCTCAATCTAGTATGAAAGTTTTACAATTTTTAAAAATAATTTTCCATGACATTTATTTTCTGCCATCTGTGAAAAGGGAAGAGAGTTAATTCTTTTGCAATTATCATGTTCTAGGCACTGTGATATGTTATTATCTCATTTAATATTTAGATGAGGAAAGTATTGCCATCTATTCAAAAGAGTAATGTTAGACTTAGGAAAAGTTAAGTCGCTTGCCTAAGGTCATAGAAATAGGACTTGATAGGATTGAAATGTGTTCCCTAGACTGGTTTTTAATTTTTTCTCAACAACCTATTGTATCTTGGGTTATCTGTCTCATATCTCTCAGGAGAACATGAGTTCTTGAGTTCAGGGCCACTATCTTATTCTACCTTGTTTCTCTCACAGTTTATATTTGGCTAAATTACAGCAAAGGGCAGGAGTATAATAAAAATGTGTTTATTTGAATTTTTCATAGATTATAGATTACATGAACAATCCAAATTTTTCTCTGTGTTCATCTGGGTGACCAATTGTATATTATAAAATTTTAATGTATTATAATATAAATGGAATAATATTTAAAGTAGCAAAGTCTAAATGTGTAAAATATATTTTATGAGATGCTTATAATTTATTATATTTATACTGCATTAGTACAGGCAGTTATTTTATATTTTCTCACTAATCATCACTTTGATGCTGGTTATAAATTGTATAATTTTACTGTCTGTTCTCCTTATTTTGAATGAAACAGTGCAAAATAATATTAAGGTAAGTTTTAGAATACATAAAATATGTTTTGTATGTATACATATTTCCAATTATTATTTTATTTTGTAATTTTAAAAACTCAATTTTAATTAAGCAGTGCGACTCTAATATAGAGTACCTGATTGACATTTTTTCAGAAAAAATGAATCTGATTAGTAAGCATTAAATAAAATAAATTTCACATTATTGATTATTTACTATAGAACAGAACCAGGAACAGGGAGAACTAGTTCCATAATACCCTGAAAAACTATCAACATTAAAGGTAATAATATTGTTTATTTAAGACAAAATAAAAATTACAGATAGATAGATGCATATACGTATCTATCTTTAGAGATGTACATAAAATATTTTTAAAAGATTCTCAGATAAAGCAGTCTTTTTATACAACAAGTTTCTATGACACACTTCACCGCTAATTTAACTTTGATAATAGGCAATTACATGTTTACAACTTACAGTTACACTATTCACCACTAGTGTCGCTTTGAAAATACAACAACTATACTTCGTTACTACCTGCCAAAGCTTAACATTGAATAGGTGAGGATGGGAGTGAGGTGTGAAATTCTTTCTATAAAGCAACAGGAAGAGCTGGAAACTAAATCCTATTATTATGTGACACTTAAATATTAACTCATCCAATTGGTCTGACACAGTGTAAAAGCTTCAAGGAAAAGCAATAAAAATTACTAGTATTCTATGGTTTCAGGTATAATATTTGCAAACAGAGGCATTAGTATGTATTATTAATCTACTAAAATTTTTTCTTTTTTATGTGATTCATCTTTTTTCTAGAATTATAAACATTTTTGCAGATAAATAATATTCAACATCTCACACAGTAACACAAAATGTCAAGATTATAGTTCAAAAATCAACTAAACAATAATGGCTAATGTTTATTATGTTTATTAAGCTTTTACTAGGTAATATGTACTTTGTGCTAAATTATTCACATGCATCACCTAATTTATTCTTTATAGCAATCCACTGTGGTTTTACTAATGTGAGTATTGTGGCTCAGTTATAAAACCTAAAACAAAACTAAGATCCAAAGGTCATTACTTCCTTTTCTATGATGCTACTGTAGTCACGTGATTTCTTCTTTGGAATTTTAATTCTATGCCATTATTAGTTGTTTAACATCTATTGGTGCATGAATATCTTCAAGGGAAACTCTATTTCTCTTTCACGTTGCATACAAATAGCAAAGTACGTGATCTATAATAGGTTTGAGTTTATGCTAAGATATAAATATGTTGGCTGATATAACAATTATAAATATATTGTCTTACATAAAAACAATATTTGAAACATATTTCCTTGATATTGGACCTCTCACAAAGAAAGAAATGTATTAATAATCATAATAATAGTAATAATAAGGAGTAAAATGTGATTGGAAATGAAGGAAGAAATGATCAACTTTGGCACAATGAGATTTACAGCTTTTACAAATTTTCTTAACTAGGAAACAAGAGAACCCACATGCATGATCACTTTTCAACTCAAATTTATAGAAATATATTATATGGGAAAAAAACAGAAACAGAAACTTACTGTTGTAAGTGATGTTAAAGCCACGTCCTGACATAGAGTGGTCAGCCTGAAATTCTAATCGCAGTATGTGACTATTACTAGTAAGATGGGAAGGCACCTCAGCCCCAGTAAAGGTTCCAAGAATTGGGGAATCTGGAGAGTCACCATCTTTCACAGCAAGGAAATCAAACTGGGATTCCAGATCAAAATCATTGAAAGAAAGATGTATCCGGCTCCCTGGATCAGAGATTATCGTCCAGATGCAATTTAAATTATTTCCATACCCTTCTGGGTAATCAGGAGAAAGAACTGTTCCCATTGGTGCAGTAAAGTTAGAGAGGCAGGGAACTGGTGAAATAGGAAGATTATAAAATATGATAAATATTCAAAAATAATATTTCACCTTATTTTCTCATATTCTACAATTATGATAATCAATTAGCAGTATAATAAGATAATATTAAATTATGTAAATTATAAAACAGAACAAAAAGGTTACCATTTTTACATATTGAAAAAGGCAACTAGTACTTTGGATAAACTTAAGGCTCTACCTTTAATGCACAAAAATATAATTGGAATAATAGCAATTTTTTGACACATATCTTGCTTATGTTAGACTGTGCAAAGTGTTCATTTCAGTGTTTAAAAAATGAAGAAATATATGGAAGTTCCCATAGAAAGGAATAAGGTTCTTGAAATGATTGAAGACAAATATTATTAAGTGGATATTAACAGAACAAGAATCCGGTGGCTCAGAAAATACTCAAGGTAGTGGTTATCAATGTGTGAGTTTCATTTCTATGGTGGCAGTGGATGCTCTGATAGTTTACCACACAAATAAAGAGATAAATTAACTTCTATAACAGACATTATTAGTGGCTAAAACCTGAAGAACAACTAAATGAGAGCTCTTGCATCACACTAAAATGAAGTCGTCTTTCTCCTCCAGTTTTTTAACTTTTAAAACATCTGATTTGAAAGTTCACATAGAACATTTAGAAAGCAGAGGAAAAATAAAGAAACAGAAAAGAAAATGATATACTACTCAAAGAAAATCAAAGTTTAAGTGTCGATATATTATCTTCCAAAGTTTTCATTACATTTTGTTTGTTTGTTTTCAGAGACAGAGTCTCATTTTGTCGCGCAGGCTGGAGTGCAATGGCGCCATCTAGGATCACTGCAACCTCCACCTTCCGGGTTCAAGCCATTCTCCCACCTCAGCTTCCCTAGTAGCTGGGATTACAGGCACGCCCGTCAAGCCCAGCTAATTTTTGTATTTTTATTAGAGATGGGGTTTCGTCATGTTGGTCAGGCTGGTCTCGAACCCCTGTCCTCAAGTGATCCACCCACCTCGGCCTCCCAAAGTGCTGGGATTACAGGCATGAGCTACCAAGGCTGGCCTTTTATTACATATTTTTTAAAAAATTGAATTTCCTATATTTTGTACTAAATTATGTTTTCCTTATACTTAATATGTGAGATTTTCAAGTCAAGTTTTTAAGCAAAATTTATAGTTATTAGTTAAAACTCTCACCCCATTAATTTTTATGGACATATGAAGATTAACTTTTCTTCTAGTGTTTGACATTTAAAATTGTATTTAAAAATTTTTGCAATATAAATAACACTGACTATATTCTTGAAGAAAGATTTTTTTGTTCATTATTTCTTTGGTATACATTTTCAAAAAAAAGTACTTAGTATGACAAAGGATATGAATTTTAGTCTCAAAACATTTTGCTAAATTTCTGATTTAAAAAGTTATTTCAACATTATTGAAAAATAATGGAAATATCAAAGAATATAACACCTGTACCAGTATAAAATATTGTGATTATTTTCCTTTTCCTCCATTGAAAAGAAAAGTGATAACTCATTGTCTTAACTTGCATTTATTGACTACTAGAGAAGTTGAAGATTTCTTACTTTTATTAGACATTTTTATTATCTTTTAAAAAATTATCTGCTCATAAATCTAATCATTTAAGATTATGATCTCTTTATAATATGCATAAAAGTTTCTCATTATTTTATTTTAATAATATTTTGGCATACATTATTTTTAATTTGAATATTGAAATAATTGTTTGCATTTCTTACAATCTTTTAGGGTCATATATTTTATTAACATTCAGACATTACACCAATATCTATTTCTTTATCTACACAAATATGAAACCACAGGTATAGCTGCATCTACCGATAGATAATCTCTCTATATAACTTTTACCATTTTATCATTCAAAAATATTTTGCACTTTAAATCTATTTTTTTCTGCATAATTTTATGAGTTAAACTAAAGCTTGCATTAATTGAATTCAGATTGCAGATGTGTTCGGCTTGATTTTTTTTTTTCTTCTGCCCCCATAAAAATTTGAAATCGCATCAAAAAATCATCATATTTCATATTTAAGGGAAAAACATCTTTTATTCTAACTTATCCTGAAAAGTTAAGGCACCCCAGTTTCCTACCACTTCCAAAATGGGTGCACACATGCTTACTCCTATTCCCTCTTCACACTCTTTCCTGCCTGGGTCCTGAAATAATTTGATCCTATAACTCCTATCTAAATTAAGGATTGGCAATCTTTTTCTGTAAAGGAGTAGGTAATAAATGCTTTGGCTTTGCAAACCATACGATCTCCTTTGCAACTATTTAATTCTGCAATTGTCGCTGGAAGGCAGCTATGCACAATCAGTAAATGAAAGTGTTTGGTTATGTTCCAGTAAAACTTTACTTAAAAATCCAGGCAGGAGGATGGATTTGGCCCACAGTCGGTTTGTCATCTCCTGATCTGAATGATCCCCACTTGGAGCAAGAGCTAACCAAAGACACCACTTTAATCTCTATTATCAGATAGATAGATGCTTATATCATACTTTAAATTCTTAATTATATCAGATGCAGTTTTTATGTAACTTCCCTTTGCCAAGTGTGTTACAATTTGTCGGTATCATACTCATAACTTAGTATGATAATTTAGCATCCACAGAAGCACTTTGCATTTACAAAATTCTTGTACCTACTCCTACCTGATTTTTACTTAGCTATATGTCAATGCAGTACGCCAAGTTCCCAGAAAAACTATGTTAGAATTTTGACTAAAATTAAAAGCAATTTCTGTATAACTCATGTATTTGATATATTAGTTTATCATTCAGGAACATGGCTTCTATCTGTATTTTGTTCCCATAAAATTTTCTTTTCTTGTATAGTTTTATAATTTTTTTGTATGAGTTATTTGAAATATATGAGGATTATTTATATGTATTTTATAACTGTTTTTTCTGAATACATTCTCTTTTAAATGTATTTTCAAGTTAGCTATTACTGGTATATAAAACATTATTAATTGCTACATTTTTATCACATATCAGGATATTAGACTTAATTTTAAAATAGTAAAAAATGCTTCCTAGTATTCAAGAATGTTTTAAAAATTGGTTTTAGTCAGCAAAATTTTCAATATTTTCACTAAATGCATTTTGGAGTCTATTAAAATGTTCTTAAAATATTTTTATTTTTGATGTGATATATTACATTAATGAATTCTCCAGTATTAAGTCAACGTTGTCCTCCTAAAAGAACACCTAGAATTAAAAACTTTCAACAAAAGTATTTTGAAGTATTACTAAGCTTTAGTAAATCGAATCAGATCCTCCTAATATGTTTTCTTCTCTTACAAGAACTTCACCAAGTGATCTTGGTTAAAGATAAGAACTAAAACAAAAAGACTCTGTGAAGGGAACCTGTGCACTTTTCCTCTTCTAGACTTCCTGAAGAGCAAACACAATATACTGTTATTAGGGAAATTTCTGCCAGATTCTAAAAATATCCACTTCATTTTAATGTAACGAAGACAGTATTTAATTGAGCCCACCAAGTACATGAATAGACAATACAAATTATACTTTTACTGTAGTTAAACTGCAATATCTTAATGTATTTGAATACACTATTTTAATCCAAGCATATTGCATATCATTAATGTTAATGAATTGTGTCCTATGCAATATAAAAAAATGTCACCTCATGCATTAGTGTTAACATCTACAAGCAAAAATAAATTAGTGCATTATACATAAAATATAAGCTTTAAATATTTTAATGTTTTTGATTGCAAATAAACTTATACTATCTTATTAAAATAAATGAGTCTATTAGAATTCATTCAGATGTATAATTTCCATAAGAAGTATGCTATCTAGAAAGTATAAAATGCCACGAAATAAAATGTTGTAAGAACACACGTAATATATATTTTGCCATTACCAAGTGAACTATGTTAACTTTATTTAAATCTGTAATAAAATTTATAATTTGGCATAAGCACACTTGTTAAAGATAGTATCACAAAGTGCTACTCATCCAAAAATAATTACACGGTTGCAGCTCTTTGCAATTAATTACAAAAGCAATTATATGCAAGGACAGGGTAACATATGCTGTCTGAGAGCAAAGCATTTGGTACTCACAGATACAGATGGGTATGTTTGCAGACCATTGGTTATTCTCTTGACAAACAATGGATTTCTCTCCAATTAATTCAAACCCAAACTGGCATTCAAACCTTAAAACATCACGATTAGAAAATCCATCGCCTTCTCTAATTCCATATAAGGGTGTACCAGGATCACCACAACTTTCTTTCTCAATTTCTGGAAAAATAGAAGATAAAAGTCACCTTCCAAGGGTTGCAGGCATATGATACCCATTATACAAGTTAGGTAGATATATGCTCTTTGTTGTGGAGATATTTCAGATCAAAAAATAAATATATTCTCCAATCTTTTTTTTTTTTTTTTTTGCCACTCTGATAGGCATGATTGGATAAATGATCTTTAGAGAATAATTAGTATATATCTTTCTTTTTGTAGATGAAGAATCTGAGGTTATCAGAGCTAATGAGGTGGCCAGAGGCCATGTACTTAACAAAAACTATGATAAGATCTCAGATTTTCTCTTTGTATGACATATACACATAAATGTACACACACCTAGACATAAATGTATATTTCCCTCAAATTCCAAAGACTTTTCTTATTCTTATAATTTCTACAGGATATAGTAAATCTTTGAATCATGACCAGGACATGAGGGAACATTCTCTGTGTCTATACTCCTACAGAAATCGATGAATACCTGTCACCTAGGATTTGTTCCTCAATCTGGTACTTGTTGGTTGAATTATTTCCCCAACTAGACCCCCCGGCCAAAATAAATCTACTCAAAGGAAGCAATCGGGTTTGAATTCCAAAATACTCAGCTATGTTCCTTAATAAATGTTTCTTGGATCAATTGAAAGAGATCGAAAAAAATATTTTAACACCATTAAAACAACCTTTGAAGTGCATCCAAAGAAACTTCAAATATCTGGGATCATCACTGTTTAACTATGAATGTTAGCAGGAAATTATTGTGGTGGTTGATTTGGCTTATAAGTCACATAAAATCTTAGTAATACAGTTGTCTTCAGACAAATAATAGTAACAAGTAAAAATAAATACAAATTTAAAAAATGTAACTTTAAGATAAAGTTATAGTCTCTCCTGACACTCCAATATCATCACATTCCTAGCTCCTCTGTTACCCACTAGCACCAATTTAACGTGTATCTTTCCAGTTCTGTTTTCAAGATGTATAATTCCATGCAGACATATCTGTTATGTAACATTATAGAAACCTAAAAATTACCTTCACAAAAACTATGCAGTATTGTTTCATGTATATCATACTTTAACTTTTATTATACTGTCAATATTATTTTCTTTCTCCGTTTTAACCAAACAATATGTTTTAGAGACACTTTTGAACATCCTTGTATGCTTAGCAGAAATCATATGTGCTTTTGATGATTTATTTAAAAAACTGGATTTGATTTTATATTTTCTTAGACTTTTTTATCTATCAGGGACATTAGTCTATAATTTTTTTCTTCTGCTCTTCCTACCTAGTTTTAATATCAAGAGAAGATACTAGTAATTTTCCACATTTTACTAGTCTTTAGGTTAATTTTTATAAGAAAAAATATTGGAGTATTGCATGGATGAGTTTGGTAGTAATGTGACTACCATTTTATGTGCCTCTAAGGTTATTTTCCTATTTAAGTGTTTTTTTGTGGTTGTTTGTTTTTTCTTTTGTTTGTTTCTTGGAAAGGGTTTTGGACCAATATTGGCAACCCATGAACCTTAGGGAAGTGACATTTTTCAAGGTTTGCTGGTAGTTTAGTCATAGCAGAATTCTGTTACAAGATTTTTTAACATCTCCATTACAAATATGCCATAATTATTTCTCACTTCTAATGCTACTAGTATTTACTTTCTGGTTTTCTTTCTTCATATTTACAAAAGGTTGTCAAATTTATTAGTCAGCTTAAAGAACCAGTGTTTGCTGTTGATAAATTCTGGCTTTTTTTTTTTTTTTTTTTTTAACAGAGTCTCTTACTCTCTCACCCAGGCTGAAGTGCAGTGGCATGATCTCGGCTCATTGTAACCTCTGCCTCCCAGGTTCAAGAGATTCTCCTGCCTCAGCTTCCTGGGACTACAGGCGCTCATGCCACCATGCCCAACTAGTTTCTGTATTTTTAGTGGAGACTGGGTTTCACGATGTTGGCCAGGCTGGTCTCGAACTCCTGAACTCAAGTCATTCACCCTCCTTGGTCTCTCTAAGCGCTGGGATTACAGGTGTGAGTCACCGTGCCTGGCAAATTCTATTGTTTTTATTTTAATTTAAACATCTTTTCTTTTTATATTTTTGGATTCCATCTTCAGTTTTCTTTTGGATTATATTGCTGCTCTTTTTTTCTGTTTTCCTGAGTTGAAATCTTAGAACTTTTTTTTAGTGTATTTTCAGTCTTTCTCATTTATTAAAAAATAAAACAAATTTAGCTCTAAATTGATATGAAGAGATTTTATTGTTCACTTGTGAGAAGTTTGTAGTTTGTGTTTTGGTTTACTTTGTAACTCATAAATAATTTCTGGGTGTTTTAAAATTTATGGGTTGAGCTATCATTTTGTTGTTGCTTTCTAACATTGTTTCTTTAGTATTCTGTATATGTATATCAAGGTCTTGCAGTGGATAAATAAATGAAATATATTCATTTCAATTTGTTATATTAATCAAGTTGAAATTATTTATGCCTTCAATGTCTACTGGCTCCAACAACTTCTTAAAGAAGCCTGTTAAAGTTCCAAGTATGAATTTGACAACACTCTTTAATAGTTGAATCAAATTCATTTCACATATTTTAAAGCATCATTCAGTTATTTAGTTTATGCAACAGTTGATCATCTTACACACTAGTTCCTCTTTATCTGCATTTTGCTTTCTGTGGTTTCAGTTACCTGAGATCAACTGTGGTCCAAAAATAGGTAAGTATAGTACAGTGAATTATTTTGAGAGAGACAGAGAGCACATTCACATAACTTTTATGACAGTATATTATTATAATTGTTCTATTTTATTTTTAATTATTGTTATCAAGCTGTGTCTAATTTACAAATTAATCTTTATTCTATCTATCTATCTATCTATCTATCTATCTATCTATCTATCTATAGAAAATAATAGCCTGTATAAAGTTCAGGACCATTTGTGGTTTAAAGCACCCATTGGGGCTATTGAATCATATCCTTATGAACAAGGTGGGACTACTGTATTTACATGTGTCAGATGATGTTCTAGGTGTCTAGGATACATCAATAAATAAACAAAGATCTCTCTCTCTGAAAGCATGTATTCCATTGGAAATTTGCAAACTATAAACAATAAACAGCCCAGGCGCGGTGGCTCACGCCTGTAATCCCAGCACTTTGGGAGGCTGAGGCGGACGGATCACGGGGTCAGGAGATCGAGACCATCCTGGCTAATGCGGTGAAACCCTGTCTCTACTGAAAAAAAAAAAAAAAAAAAAAAAAAAAATTTGCTGGGCATGGTGGTGGGAGCCTGTAGTCCCAGCTACTCAGGAGGCTGAGGCAGGAGAATGGCGTGAACCCAGGAGGCGGGGCTTGCAGTGAGCCGAGATTGCACCACTGCACTCCAGCCTGGGCAACACAGTGAGACTCTGTCTCAAAAAATAATAATAATAATAAAATAATAATAATAATAATAAACAAATAACGTCTTATTTTAGAATGTGATATACAGTTCAGTGAAAGAAAAGATTAAACAGGAAATAGTTATGTTAAAGTGCTAGGTGATTGGGGGGTGATACTATTGCTAGGTTCACAGTTTATTACTCTTATACCTTCTTCTAAAACTTGTTTCTGTTATTGAAAGAATACATCCTTCTTCATCTGAAAATGTCTTTATTTTGCCCTCACTATTGACTAATAGTGGGTAAGTTATAAAATTTTAATTCAAAATGATTTGCCCTCAGCATTTTAAAGATATTTTCCTCTAGTCTTTTATCCATCTAGTATTCCTGATAAGAAATATGATACCAAATTGATTTTAATTTTCATAATTAATCTGTCTCTTCTCCATTCTTTTAAGAGCTAGGATTCCTTCTCAGACTTGCTGTTTTTAAATATACTCATTTTTAAGTCTATTTTTTCTACTAAGTGCTCAATAGATTACTTCTGTCAAATATCTTGTAACTTTTTTTTTTTTCAATTCTAGGAAATTGTTAGCATTATTTCCTTTAAAATGTTGTTTATTATATGTCCTCATCTTTCTGAAACTTGTTCACATTGAATGTTGAAAATTAGAAATTTAGCCTTCATGTTGCTCAACCTTTCAACTTCTCATTTGTAAAGATTCCCTATTTTGCATTCTAGAAGAATTCAATAATTCCATATTTATATAAAGAATACACATATACACACATATACATTTATATATTATAAACTTCAGTTTACTAATTCACTGTTTCGTTTTATTTAATTACAAATTACCTTAAATATTGAAAAATCTTGTTGTCATTTCCTAAATATTTAATGATTTTAATCATTGTTATTTCTTATTGCTTCATAGTCTTCTTCTTTTTTTATTCATGAATACAATTTCTCCCCTTAATTTTGTGAGGGTACCTACTCTAATTATTTAAAAATATTTTCTTATTGCTCTTTTACTGTGTTTCCTTGGATTTAATGATAAGTGTATTTAAAGAGTAGCACAGTGAACTTTCTTCTAATGCAGCATATTTCAAAATTTATACAGTGAATCATAATGGTTGTTATGCCTATGATGAAAAGATGCAGGAGGAAGTAGTTTAGGGGAGAACAAAACTTATGTTTGAGCAAGAAAACACAATGATAACAACCATTTATTTTCATGTTTATTTACACTTTTTTATCTTGGGAATACCCTACAGCCTCAAAACAATTATAAATTTTATCTTTTCATTCTTAGGCATCATTATATATATATATATATATATATATATATATATTTTTTTTTTTTTTTGAGACGGAGTCTCGCACTGTGTCACCCAGGCTGGAGTGCAGTGGCGCGATCTCGGCTCACTGCAAGCTCCGCCTCCCAGGTTCAGGCCATTCTCCTGCCTCAGCCTCCGAGTAGCTGGGACTACAGGCGCCCGCCACCACGCCCGGCTAGTTTTTTTTTTTTGTATTTTTAGTAGAGACGGGGTTTCACCATGTTAGCCAGGATGGTCTCGATCTCCTGACCTCGTGATCCGCCCCCCTCGGCCTCCCAAAGTGCTGGGATTACAGGCTTGAGCCACCGCGCCCGGCCAGGCATCATTATATTTTTAAATACACTTTCTATTATCTTTGGGTTTTTGTTGAGAGTGAGTGTTAATCTATTTGAAACCACATTTTTTTCTTTGCTCCATTAATACAACATTCTTTAAAATTAAGAATATGTTTTAAATGTAATGAAGCTGTAAATACTCTCTAACATAGACTGGAAACAATACACAGTAAGTAAAGTAAACACGCACCTATTATGTACCACTGCTTTTGGATTTTTTTCCTGTGCAGCAGTGATACGGTTAGGCTTTGTCTCTCCACCCAAATCTCGTAAATTGAGATTTGTATAAAGTCTTAATCACCATGCTATTGTGGAAGACTTTTCATTCACTAGTTATTCATTTATAAAACTTTTACTTAGTTTCTAATATTTATAAAAAATAAAATAAGGTACTAAGGATATAAAGACAAATAAAATGTAGCCCCTGTTCTTAACTGAAGGCACAAAGGAGGTATTAGCTAAGTCTCCTTGGAGTTGGAGATTGGAAAAGAGGTAAAGACTACACAGAAGAGGTAACCCTGAAGTTATTTTCAGAGTTAACTCACTGAGTAGACTAAAAAAGACAAAAGAAGGAAAAAGTATCCCAAATAGAGAGAACAGTATCAGAAAAGGTATAAAGCCTTTTTCTTCCCTTTTCTTTCAAAGTGCAATGGGTAGAGTTAGGTGGCAGTGACGGTGGCACCAGAGGTTGAGGAGATGGCAGGGTCAAGTAGGTGGTATCATGGATGAGGGCCAGAGAAGTAGACGTGAGGCTAAAAAGGCAGCTGGTAAGGTTGGGAGGTTAAGTAGATATGAAGAAGGGTGAGAATCAGAAACATTGACGGTAAGGATAGACAGACTTCTCACTATCAAAAAGAGCATTTACAAATGTAGAAAGAGAAAAGACTACAAAGAATCCTAAGAGGTTAAAATGAAATGTTAAAAAATGGTGTGAACTCAAGTTTAAAATATGAATATAACTAGATATGAATGGGTGCATATACATACATATGTCATGCATACACATATATGTACATATATATGTGCACATATTTTCTAGCCACATCCACTGAGAGTCCTAAAAGCAATAAAGCTCTATAGAAACAAGTACATCAAGTACCCAGATGTTGGTGTCTACATACCATTCTTCACTAAAGGAAACCGGGGAGGCTGATTTTAGGCGATGGACAAGGAAAAGGATAAGTGAGGCTGGAATACCCTGTTGTGCCAGAAAAGCGGAGTGTACTTAAAGAATGATGATGGGGACATATCAAAAGGACATAGAGGCCAGTTTGAAGAAGCTCCACTGGCTATTCTGGTGCAATTTAACCATCAAACAATGATAATGGCAGAGTACAACACATTGAATAAAATTTGAATGCATTCATTCCTATTGATATAAATAAATAAATGGGACAAAGGGAAAACATTTTCTCCATATAGAGGGACAGTTAATAAATACCGAATAAGTGGGGAAAAAAAAGAAAACTAATATTTGGCAACCATCACAGTGGTTGTGGATTCTTGGCTGGATGTTTGATAAAAAATAAGATATTACCTCTCTTGTGAAATACATATAAATCACAAAGGTGAAATTGGTGATGTTCTCATGAAAAATCCTGGAAGAAACCCATTTTACTAGGTGATCAATGACCACATAGGGCATATATTGGGATATATTGACATTGTTTGCATCCTGGTGTGATGTACTGAGAGGACAAGCATCATTTTTGTGGTACCCCTGTCAAGAATGTGTGGCCTATGTCTGGGTATGGGAAAAGATTGTATGGAACTAGATTGAGGGATATATCACAAAATAAAAGAGCTATCAAGGTCATAACAGATAGGGAAACATTGAGGAACTCATCCAGATTGAAGGAAATTAAAGAGACATGACAACAATGCAATGCAGGTTCTTGAGTTGAATCCTGGACAAGAAATGAAAAACATACATGTATGTGTGTGCTCACGTGCTCACATGCATGTGTGTGTGTAGTTAGTGAAATTTGGATGGGGTTTATTAATTTGTTTGGAAGCATTTTATTAATGTTGATTTTCTAACTTGTATGGTTGTTTTGTGGTTACATAAAGGAGTTTTTTGTTTTGGGGCAATTCAAACTGAATATTTGGGAGTGATGGGCTATTATGTTTGCAACTTGTTCTCAAATCATTCCATAGTGGTTTTAAAACACGTCTGCAAATTCTTTGATGCTTCTATCAAAAGGTAGAGTTGGTCGGGCGTGGTGGCTCATGCCTGTAATCCCAGCACTTTGATAGGCCAAGGCAGGTGGATCACCTGAGGTCAGGAGGTTGAGAGCAGCCTGGCCAACATGGAGAAACCCCGTTTCTACTAAAAATACAAAACTTAGCCGGGCATGGTGGCAGGAGCCTGTAATTCCAGCTACTTGGGAGGCTGAGGCTGGAAAATCGCTTGAACCCAGGAGGCAGAGGTTGTAATGAGTAGAGATCGTGTCACTACATGCCAGCCTGGGCAACAAGAGCAGACCTCCATCTCAAAAACAAACAAACAAACAAAAGCAAAAAAACAAAAGGTAAAGTCAAATTCCCCCCTTTTTGATTATTAGCCAGTATTTTTGCCTGGATTTTAATGAAGAGAATATGACAGAAGTGACACTCATGATCACTTCGATTGGCTCCTCTTCTAATGTTACCAGTTGCCTCAGACTCATGAAGGCTTAAGGACAGAACAACCATGGTAACAGTTGCCTTTTTCTTGTCAATTGCAACATAAACTATAGCAGCTCCAGTACCCAGATTTGACTCCACAGGAACACAGGAATCTTCCCACAGCGGTGGATAACAGCATCAAATTGTGGATAATTTAAAGCCTGAGAGATGAAATTTGACCATCAAGAAGTAAGAGAAGAGATAGGAAGGAGACCGGTAGATAAATTGTTAACCCTTCCTCTCCCAAAACAGGTGGTTCTAAATCACAACTGGTCCACATGGCTCACATAATTAAACATTCAGCTGAGTAATGTACCACCTTATATTTGATTCTCCAATTACTCTGTTTATATAATTTTCCTCCTCTTTCTTGCTGTCTTAGAAATACACCTCCCAAGCTCCTCAATAAAGTATTAGTTTATAATCTTTGCTTCAACTATGTTTTCTAGGGAATCAAAGCTAAGACAAGTGAGTGACCACTGGCAAACAAATTGGTAGACACGGTAGGGGATTAGAGTACCTTAAGATTGAAACACGGATGTAATTTCCAGGAAGATAAGAATATTAGCTGACATTATTGATTATTTTTGAAAAGGGGATTGCTGAATACTATAATCATTTTAACTCATGTAATTTTTATTGAAATGCTATTAGCCAGTCACCATTATTTCCCATTAATGGATGGAAAAAAAAAAAAAAAAAAGAAGTTTGGAGAAGCTGACCACAGTTATATATGCAGAAATAGCTCAACTGAGATTCTACCCAACATCTACCTGATTTCAATGCCCACACTCTTTTCTATTGTCCCATGATAATCGAGAGAAAGAATGGAATGAGACATTGTAAGCTAGGTGCTGGGAAAAATGAGGGAAAGGAAAGGATTCCCTGAGTCCAGTGTTGAAAGGGAAAGAATGGTCATATTAATTTTAGGAAACTTTTTTGTCTCTACTCCTTTGGCCCACTAGTTCCACCCTTGCACACTCTGAAGGTAATTTGGGAACTATTTAGATCTCTTCAACTTCCTTACCATAGAGGGCCCTTCATGATCTCAGCCTTTCCTACCTCTCCAGTCCTGTCTGCCATCATTTTCTCATAAGTAACCTAAGGGTCAGACATGTTGAAGTACTTGTCTTTCCCTTTCAGCCTCTGTGCCCTGAGGCATGACATCTTCTCTGCCTGAAAAGAAGGCATTCTCTGAGTGGATAAAACATGAAGAAATTCCTAATTATTTCTTACGGTCAAACTATACATCCTCCATAATGAGTGCCCTGAGCTTGTGAGCACTGTTAATTGCTCTTTTCTTTGGGCTTCTATAGGCCTTGGACATACCTATATTGGTCCAAGTATTTTATTATAATTATTGATTTACTCATCTTTTTATTTATTTTTTTTTACTTTGTATCCCAAGTGTCTAAACACTTACATATAATTTATGTATCACACGGTTCTAAGCTGTTACATTTAATCCTGACACAGACCCATGAGGACCCCAAAAGTTAAAGGATTTGTCTAAAGACACACAAATTGTAAGTGGCAGAGCTGGCTTTTGAATACAGTCAGTGTGATTCTAGGATATGAGTTCTTAAGCACTATACCCTCTCTCAGAGCCTAATATTCAAGAAACAGTTGTGGAATGTATAAAGAAGGAAGGAAGGAAGGCAATCAAGAACATATAAAAGTATATGGTCCTCTTAATAAACAATATAAGCAATCACAAAATCTCATAGTTAGAGAAAATCATAGGGTGATACATATTTCAGCTATGTCTTTTGAATGATTTAAATTGTATAGTTGTCTTGAAATTTAAAGATATGAGTGTTGGATATCTTCTGTTTACCCACGAAAGCCATTCTGTCCCTTCTCTGCTCAGGTTTTGCACTTCTTTCCCACTTCCAGGTAAACTCTGATCCACATGGTCCCACGATAGCCAGGACCCTGTGCTATCAGGCTTTCTGTGGGTAAGAGAACAGAGTTATCAGGCAGCGAGCAGGACTTTGGTAGGACAGTGGGGTGAGGAAGTCAGGAGGAGAGTGAATTAGGGTATTTCCCCCAGTTCCTTCTTTGCCTGATCGCTATGTGATGGCTGTGTCCCATTAGTGAAAACCACACTTAGGTATGGCAGCCCACTCCATACCGCTGTCCTCCAAGCTGTGGTTATCATTCCTGAAGCTACTAGTGGCTCCCTGCTGTCAATAGCCAGAGATATGGTACAATCCTTTGTTAGTTTCCTTAAGCTCTACCCCCACACACCCAGTATGAATGTGCCATTTGTTTCCTGCAGGGTTTTTTACTGATACAATATAACTTACTATTGAAATATCAATTCAACACACACAAAAATTTAGTTTGCATCCTACTGGTACTTGATTTTGTGATAATAATTATGTATTTCAGAATAGAAAATGAGGTTGGAATTTCTTTAATACATGTGGCCTCCACTGTCAGCTCAATATCTGTGCATCATCCACAACTAAATGGAAGAAACAAAGGGAGGATCCATCCCCAGGGTCAGAGGTTAGCACCCATAGAGAGTAGCACATGATTCTGCTCTTTTCTTTTTCTTCCCTGCTGTGCAGGCAAAGAAATCAGAAGCAGGGGAAGAGGTGCTGAAATAAATTAGAATGGGAGGTCAGAGGAAATAAAAGCAGAGCAGTCAGAATGCTCTCATGCAGTGAATTCAGAGCAATATTGGAAATATAAGTTTAAATGGCAGTGGCTAAAATTTGTAGAAACAGGACTTTTTCAACACTTTTCAAAGTGACCAAGTAACTTTGATCCTTGATGGCTAAAGTAATAAACCCTAATTTTAAATTCAATCAGATTTCCAGCTAAAGAGTAACATCTGGCCTTAAAGTGACATAGAACTACTCATTGATCAATCTCTGACTTGACAACAGTTGACACTATAATTCAAATACTTCACAGAGAAACTGTGTAGGTTAAAAGAAAGTGATCTGTAAAACTTGCAGTTTTGCTGATTCTTAATGTTAAGAAGCCTTTTGGGAATCTCATTAGCTCAACAACGGGTTTACAAAAAGGTTGTGAAATATAGAATCATGCAGCTAGAAAAGACCTTGTGAGTTAAACCATGTCTCACCTTCAAGCATCTCAGACAAACGAGACTATAGTCAATATTTAGAGAGGTTTTGAGGAGGAAATCTATAACTGCCCACAGAAAGCATTAAAAGACTTATTTACAATAATAAATAAATGTGTGAAGTGTTTTACAATCTTAATGTAAACACTGACATTTAAAATGCCTCAGATTGGGTACAACAATTTAATAAAAATATGCAAAATTTAGAATAGCAGCAAGTATGCCCTGGGACAAGGGTTTCCATTTTACACAGAGCTAATATATAACATCTGCAGCTAGTAGTTAAATCATGCACTCTTTTGAGATACAGCAAATAGAGACACTCTAAAAAATACATATTTAATTATCTCTCTCTCTCTTTCTCTCTCTCTTTTTTAGAAACAGGCTCTCACTATGTTGCTCAGACTTGGTTTCAAACTCCTCACCTCAATGATCCCCCCACCTCAACTCCTAAGTAGCTGGGATTACAGGCACGAACCACCAAGCCCAACAAGAATACTTCAATATGTTTAACAGAAATCGGAACTCTTTAACTGTGATAAAAACTATGCTTTCCTTTGACTCTAAATATAAAGTTACTTGAAATACCATTAATGTGAAGTTGTTTTTATGGTTGTACTGAGTATTTATGACAAGCCATTTATATCGTCAACTCAGTTCTTAGATCGCAAATTTACAGGATGGCTAGAGGAACTGCACAAAATGTCTGTGGACAGACAAGGAGTTGGCCAGTCTTCATAGGTATGGGATCTATGCATTTGGATTATGTAGCATTTTGCTGCAACCCAATGATTATCAGAAATTTTTCTGGCTGTGAGTTTCCGGGGGTTTTATGCAAGACTCTGCTTAATAGTAGCTCCATCCTCTCTCTCTCACTCTGTCTCTCTCTGTGTTTCTCTCTCTCTCTCAAGAGAACACATTGAAATACAAGAGTGTGCGATTAAGCTTATTTTTATGGATAAGACTAATTGTTCTCTAGCTTAATTAAAATGAAATACATAATTTACAAATGTAGGTACTTCAAACATTATTTATTAGTAGTAATATATTTCCTGAAACCTCATAACACTTTGAAATGCTCCACAATGTGACAATTCCAAAATCAAGAACCAATGCTCTAATGTAATAGCTCCCTAGCTTATAAATTTATTTCATGTCCAAAACAAGTTAATGGGATATAGTGGGAATGAATTTTAAAAATCCACACTTCTTGATGATTATAAGTGGTTTAGTTAAGGAAATGTTAAGGCTAGTCTCATCAACTTTAATGTATGATCAGTTCACTTCAGTTCAATATTTACAGAGCATATACTGTGTACAAAGAACTGGGGTAGGAACTATGGCTGCTGAAGTAGTTCAAGACATGCTACCCCAAAATATTATTTATTTTGAGATGAAGGCACTTGAGAAACAGCAGATACAGAACTTTCTGACCTCCTCTCTTTTACCTAAAAACAAGCCAAGAAATTTCCCATGAGAAAGATATCCTAGGAAGAAAAGAACATCTTTATCACCAGAGACTGGAAATCAACACTGAAATGAATCTGCACAACAAACTTGCTAAAATAATCCCTACCTTTGACTAGTGTTCTCCAGTATATCTTAATCACTTCCCCATAAGTTAATGCCCCAGCCCAAACCCCTTGTCTTCTCATTTCTTCACAAATTTATTATTTCTTTGTCCAAAAAATATATAAGCTTTCTGCTCTGGTCACTTCTTTGGATCTTCATTTCTTGAGGACTCTCATGCACATGGAAAATTTTTATAAAACTTACCTACTTTTTCTCCTGTTAATCTATCTCTTGTCAGTTTCTTAGGCCTAGTCAGATACCCTAAAAGGGTAGAGGAGAAATTTTTCCTCCCCTGTATCACAAAGAAGATACATACCATAATCTCTGCCCTTAAAAAATACACAGTCTATAAGAGCTGCCAAATAGGTAAATAGGTGTATTCAGAATATATTTTAAAATTCTCTGGCACACATTTTTCAAGGTAAAAAATGTGCTATACTCTGGTCAACACCTTTGCTACAAAACGTACATGTTTTAAAACTCTGAGATGATTTCAAAAGTTTAGTGCATTTCTTATGTATTCTGACTTACTGGGTATGTTATAGTTTAGACTATTAAAGATGAAACATGAAGCGATAAGGGAATCCTCCTTGGCTTGCCTTGAGGTAGCATTTAAAAACAAACAAACAAAAAAAAACTTAGCCCATTGTTTGTATACTTAAAGTTCTTCAAAGGAACTCCTTGACGTTTGTCCTCAGTTTGGGACTTGGTACTATCTGCGACAAATGGACAATGTAACAGTCTACTTGAGGAAAGAAAATTCAGATATATGCTCAAGGGCACTTTCAATGTAAAAATCCCAAATCAGTAGATTCCATCATCCAGTGAGTCAGCTAATTATAGCTTCATTATCAATTTTTCAGATATTCTGACCTTTCTTGTTCACACATTCATTCATTCATCTACTCATTCAAGTATCTAACATCATTCAAAAAAACTCTTGAAATTGTACTACGTTCTGAATGTTGGGACTACAGAGGTGAATAAGACAATTTATTATTGCCTACTAAGAAGACAAGCATACAAATACATAAAAAGTCTAATAAATAATGTAAGTTTATCATAAAATGTATTGGGATCATGGAGAAAAAAAATAAACAGTTCTGCTAAGAAGTAGAAAGACAAAAAAGATTATAACAGAAAGATGAACTAAGATGTGCAAGATTTGCATGGATGTGTTTATATCGGCGGTGATGTAGAGGTAGCTCATGACTTTTTAGGTATGGAGAGAAGTTTGACCAAGGAATGGTAGTGTGAACAGAAGAGCACATTTGGAAAAATTCAGCCGCTCAGTAGAGCTAGAGTTCAGATGCAGGGAGGGTTATGTAAGACATGAGATTAGAGAGATGTGGGGCTACTCTTGTGTGCAACGTTAAGGGCCTTTGATTTTATTTTAAGAAGAGAAAACCATTCTGTTTGTGCACACCAAATACTCCATACCTAGCAACTGTCACACTATTATCATGTGAAATGAACTAAACTTGATATAGAGTCAATTAAAGAGACATGACACTTCTTTCTTAGGAGTTTATAATCTAATAATGGAGCAGTAAAATGAAAGTATTGGGAACCATTTCTTTTTATAAAAAGATTCAACATAGCATTGTTCACTTGCAACCTCACTTAACCTGTCTATTTTTTGAACATTTTCCTTTGAAGTACTTTGAATGAAAGAACAAAGTGGAATATAGATTTTTGTCTAAATCCTATAGCTACCTGTTTAAAAGAGTTTGCAAGCAGGGATAGATCAATATTTTTTGAACTATAATAGCAATAAAAGTAAATGGATTTTTCTTTTGAAAGAACCTTAACTGCATACAGCCCAACAGCCACCATCAAAAACTTTGAAACATTATTGCTCTTACTGTATCTACTAGATGGTAAATGGACTTCAAATTATCTGGAAATATAACTTTTTATATCTATAAAGCAAGTAAGAAGGATCAACCACTCTTACTTATTTTTATGAAAGACTACATTAAGAAAAGTCAGCCGGGCGCCCTGGCTCACGCCTGTAATCCCAGCACTTTGGGGCCGAGACCGGCCGATCACGAGGTCAAGAGACCGAGACCATCCTGGCTAATGCGGAGAAACCCCGTCTCTACTTAAAACACACACATACACACACACACACACACACACACACACACACACACACACACACACAAACCTAGCGGGGCATGGTGGCGGGCGCCTGTAGTCCCAGCTACTCCGGAGACTGAGGCAGGAGAATGGGGTGAACCCGGGAGGCAGAGGTTGCAGTGAGCCGAGATCGCGCCACTGCACTCCAGCCTGGGAGACAGAGACTCCGTCTCCCGTCTCAAAAAAAAAAAAAAAAAAAAAAAGAAAGAAAGAAAAGAAAAGTCACAGTGAAACAAGTGAGCAGAAGATGCCTTTTGCTTTAAAACTAATCATGTTGATACTGTGTTAGCCCTTTATAAAATTAAAGGGCTATCAGCACAACCTCTTTCAATCTAATAAACCATTATTGAGACTGCATCTGTGCTGAGCTAATTACTGGAGGGGATGGTGGTGGTGCTGGGGGCTGGTTCCTAGATGAATGGGACTAGGTATTTTCTCAAGGAAATAAATACAACGTAAAACAGGCAATTTGGAAAATTGGTGATGGGTATAGAAACAACAATATAATACTAGGTCTTTGGAGCTGATTTCTTTCCTCAACCTTTGAGGGCTGTTTTGAAAACTACTTCTCTATTGTGTTTGTCTATCTTTCAGGCTCCTAGGGCTCAGTGTCCAGGAAAAATTTATTCTCAAAAGAGAATCCTAAATCAATCATCTTTAGTTTGAACTTGAATTAACATGTAACTTCTTACTATTATCTGCATTTTAACTCTTATAAATTCTAGAAAGAACCCTATAATTTTAAAAGAATATTAAGTTGTATTTGGGATATACTGTTTGGAGACTGAAAAATACATTTCAAAAGTCAGATGTTTGGGCTTATTTATTTAACAACAGGACATGTCAGACATAGTCTGCACATAGGCTGTAAAGTTTAAAAAGTTGACCAAGATAAAAATTCCATATATAAAGAAAATTATTAGTTATATGATATAGATATACAATTAATTTAAATGTAAGGCAATATGACACAAATGATTGTTATTTATTCAAGGTGTTTTAGAAATTCAGAGGGAGAAAAAGTTATTTTCATGTGAAACTAGGTGAGAATAGGGACAATTATAGGAGGCTGCTTCAAGGAAGTTAAATTTCATATGGTCCCTAATGAATGAAAAGGACTTTTGTATATGGAATTTAGTAATTATAGTACAGAAGAAGAAGGAGGCACATCAAAGTTTGAAAGGAAAAAGCTTTCAAGACATAAGTGGAAAAGTAAATTATACCCAGGTGGTAGAGAATTTCTTACATCTGGTTATAATGGAGTTAATTGTGTAAGAATGGAAAAGACATTAGCAATTTTAGAATAAATAAGAAACAAAACTAAAGCTAATTTTAAATCTATGAGAAGGGCAGATTCAAGAAAGGAACTGGGGTTAGTTTTGGAATAATTAAAGGAGCACAAAATAAAGGATATTAGAGTGGGGACCAAAACACGGTAACAGACATGATAAAATTTGCAACATGTTTGAAGTGGGAAGTGTAGAAGGAAGACTAAAGGTTAAAAATAATGTAAAAATATATTGCAAAGTAAACAAGTTTTATGGGTTGTTAGGGTGATTATTATTATTTTTTTTAATCTGAAGGACTGAATATATTTTGGAAAACCACCACACCATACAGGACAATAGAGCAAAAACACCTACATAAAAAAAATCCAGGGAACCAAACCACAACCTCTGCAACAATAGAGAGCAAAAAAGGTCAGACTTGGTCAATGACAGCAAACTTTTTTCATGTTTCTTTCCACTTCCAACTTAGGATCAATCAAGAAAGCCAAATGTGCTGCTGAGACTACCCTGGTAGCTAGCTTATCTTCAGCTTCCCCACACCAACAACCTCCAACCAAAGCATAACTGAATCCTTCCTTTTTTATTAACTAATGAAGTTTTCTCATTCTCCTGACTGCCTTTAAGTCTCTGCCAAAGACAAGTGATGGTGGCTGGCTCCCTTGCTACAGAAAGCTCTGAATAAGTAGCCTTGATTTATTCCCATTTGCATGGTCTTCATGTATTTCCAACAACCCCAGTTCATATACACATGCCAACAAACACAAACAAAAATAAATAACTGCGAAATATGTTTCATAGTAAAATACATATCCCCATAGATGTATTATAAGTAATGTCTTCTGAAATTTTCTATTCCATTGCATAAAAAAGTAAATGTTGGCCCCAAATCACTAAAATTATTTAATGGCCCATTAACCAGTATGACTTTTATATTGAAAAATAGTTGTGTACATGTATATTTTAAAGCTTATTTGACCCCACAGTCATCTGTTCACTGAGTATCTCTTAAGACTTGTTTCCTTAGGACACCCTTGGGGAAGGCTAAATTTGAATAGAGGTTACTAGAAGAATAGAGATGTGATTGACAATCAGAATAAACACTTGGGTTTTAATGAAAGGTATTTAGCTCAATTTAAATCACATTGATTAAGAAATTGCAATTCAGAGAAACAGAAAAAAATACTAAAATTGAGAAAGAAAAGAGTTTTATAAAATTCTAGTCCTTTCTGAAGCTTATTTAAAGGTCATTTAGTTTAACTTTCCTCTCAACCAACAATTTTGTTTTCCTATTCTAGTATCTATTATTAAAATGGGACTGCTGCTTTAGGCAGAGTAAATATAAACAAAGACTAAACCCCTGTCTATTAGAAAGGGAAGGGACAGTGTAAGGGCAAGCACAAAATAAAAAGAGGCTTAATTTTTTAGGGTTAGGGTTAGGGTTAGTGTTAGGATCGAAATGAGAGGAGACTCCCGTTGAAAATAAGAGAAGAGAGACTCCTTTTCACCTCCCTTTATCTCAGATCCCTCACTTTAGAAAAATTGTAATTGTCAGATTTTTCTTTTTCAAGTATATGTAATTTTTAAAATACTAAATAAGCCCTTTGCTATTCTCAAAATTTAAAAATTCTTCCTTAAGGACCTGTAAGCCATTTCTTTGGAATATAACCATCTAGGAAGAGAGCACTGTAATCTCCCAGTTTCTGTGAAAAGGTAGGAGTCCAACATATGCCAAGTTGCAAAACTACCTCCTGCCATAAAGATATGTTGTTGTTTTTTTTTTCTTCAGAAAAAGCCAATTTATTTTTTCTTTGAATAAAGCCAACACAGATGGTCACCCCAATTATAGGTGAGTTTAAGATAAACTATGAGTGACAAACAGTGGTGTCAAGTTCTTTTACTTGAGAACAAGCTACCTTTTCTTGTGAGAACATGTGTCTAATGACGTTATATCTGCTTGGCTATTTAAAAGGCTAACGCGTCTTTCTGGCTTTTCAATCTCTTTAGCAGATTGCCTAAGATGCACATCTTGTTCTCGTTTAATGCTTATTCAATAATAAAAATAGTTTTCTTTCTATACTGCTTTTGTGGAGAGGCTTTCGGTGCTGGCCAATTATGTTTTTAATCACGTTAACCCAACACCAGTCACATACAGAAATTACAACTTTTTTTTTTTTTTTTTCTTAGTGGAAAAAGCTTGTATTTATTAACATTTGGTTTTGTTTTTGTATTAAGGTTTGGAGTAAAAAGAATTGGGTATGGGGGAAAGACAAAGAAAGTCTTGAAAAAGATGTAGTGGCCCAAGTGTGAAGGGAAGCAAAGTCTAAAAAATCTCTTGCTTCATGAGTATTTATACTTTACACACATTTTAAAAAATCATAATTTCTTGCTTAGGGTGGGTAGAGCAGAAGTCTTTATACTGTGATACATACTAGATAAGCATAAATTCCCATAAGACTTCTGTTGAGAGATTTTGACAAAAGCTTTGTACTTTGTAAGAGGTATTGCATATTTCTGCTTCCCTTTCTGGGACTCCTGTCATTTGCTGCTCCAAGGATAAGAGACCCTGGAGTAGACCTGAATTAGAACCACTTTCTGGAGCCAAAGTCCAGCCAGCCAACAGGCTAAAGGAGAGCCCCACAGGCCGGCTCACTACATCAAACTAATTGCTGTTGATTCACAGAAAAAAAGAGCAATAAATAAATACTTCTTATTTTATAATAGAGTGGATATTTTAGCAGCATTATTGCAAAGATAGTAACTGATATAAGTGCTTACAAATGAAGATAGCCTAACAATAGATACATCTTAATTAAGTAAATGGTGAAAGGCTTTAAGGTACTTATAATCTCTATTTTCACGAGAAGAAAAAAATTTTATCAGGGTAATTTCTGACCTCATGAGGAGATTTTCCTTGAAAAAAAAATAATAATAGGCCAGAAGGCCCAAAATGAAGACAGAGGCACCATTAAAAAAAGGACATTGCGATTTATACAAAATAAAGGCTGTAAAGAAGAAGGAGGAGAAAACATAATATGACAGGAAAAGGTAGGAAGAGTTGAACTAGTTCTGTGGATTGTTGAGTCTTTAAGAAGTAAAAATTTCTATTTTCATGTGCCTAACACCAAGCAAAATAACTGGCATCTAATATGTTATTTTATCTTTTTTATATTCATGAATCATGAGGGAAATCAGAGGTAGAAATATTGGAACTCAAAGCTAGGCTTCATTAAAACCCACAGTCTACCCTGATTAGTTATAACTGGACTAATTCCAAAAAGAGTAATCTGGATTTTTGAATTGTCATTATAATTGATTTTCTGAGAACCTTTCTAAACAAAAATACAATTTGTATATCAATATCATTGTTATTTATGTATTTATTTATGTATTTATGTGTTTATTTATTTACTTTTTTAGAGTCACAGTCTTCTTTGTCACCCAGGCTGGAGTGCAGTGGCCAGATAATGGCTCACTGCAGCTGACTGAGGCCTCCAATTCTTGGGCTCAAATATAATCCTGCCTCAGCTTCCTGAGTATCTGGGACTACAGGAGCATTACACCATGCCTGGATATTTTATTTTTATTTGTTTTTATTTTTTGTAGAGACAGGGTCTTGTTATGTTGCCCAGGCTGGTCTTAAAATTATGACCTCAAGTAATCCTCCCACCTCAGCTTCCTGAGTAGCTGAGACTACAGGTGCGCACCACCATGCCCAACTAAATATTAAAATGTTATCTAGAGATGGAATCTTGCTTTGTTGTCCAGGCTGATCTTGAACTTCTAGACTTAAGCCATCCTCCTCCCTCAGTTTCTTAACTTGCTGATATTACAGGTGTGAGCCACCATGTCTGGACTATTTTTATTTATTTTGATAATTACTTACTTCTAGAACATATCAAGGTGTTCTAGAAGAGCCTTACTTAGGGCACTATGCCTAACTATTAAACTACTGGTGGTATGTGAACCTTTGTTGGCTTGGAGCCATTATGTTTATGGCCTGATAGGAGACGCAAGAATAACTGAGAAGCTCTGGCTTTTGAACTTTGCTGGCCCGTGAGAATGATTTTGAGCTCAGAGAGAGGATGATGTTGGAGTTAGTAGGTAAAATCTCTGACACTCTGTTTGCAAGTCAGTGATACTACAGACCTCAGATACTATAGACCTGTCCTCCAGGGTGGTGACACTGTCATCTACCACCACAAATGTTCTCAGAGCTTAAACTGTGAGCTTAAGATGACCCACTATGAAGAGGAGGATCCTCAATGAAATGTTAACTTGACATCAAACCAACAAACAACAATAAAAACACCTTGTAAGTTGGGAGAAGGGGTAATTAAAATTTTATTTTAATTAAATGCAGTCTGATTCAAAAATTTAAGTAATATTGAGGTAATTTAGTTTCTATTAAACAGATCTTTTTACCTTTTAAGTGGTTGATTCATGTTAATTATTCACCTACTCCTGTTCCTTTTTAAAATGGTTAATCACAGGGTTGGATTTATGGGACAGTGAGTAGAGTATCAGGACAGGAGTCCCCACAATTGTAGGATGGATTTTATGTTACTGCTGATGTAGAGTAGCTGGATTAATATTTCCTTGGACTGATGAGTTTTCAAATGTAATTATTCTGGTTTTGACTTTTAGGGTATATTGGGAATTTTAAGGATCTGGGCATTAAGAAATTTGTGCCTTGTAGCCTTTTAATCTTGAATATCTGCTAGTCCATAAGTTTTACAAGGAATTCTGCATCTAATTATTAAGACAGTTAGGAATTACTGCAATCCCTTGACATGCCAAGACTGTGTAGAATCAAAAATTAAAAAAAAAAAAAAAAAAAGCCTGAAGTTTCTGTCGTAACATATTGAATGGAAAACTTAACTTACTTAGGTGCTGCAGACTTCCTTCAGGAGACCCAACTCAACATTTGGGGAAGCTAGTTATTAGTCTGTCTCTAAAAATAGATTCTAAAGGACAGGGCCAAGATGGCCTACAAGAAGGAGTGTCGATTGGAGGCTCTCATCAAAAAGAACCAAACAGCATGCAAATCCAGCACCAGCAACTGATATCCAAGTATCCAGGTTCTGTCATCAGGACTAACTAGGTGGCTGGCATGACCAACAGAGAGAAAGGAAGAGCAGTGTGGTTCAGCAGCCCACCTGAGAGCCACAGGGGGCAGGGTAGATCCCACCCCTTAGCCAAGGGAGGCAGTGAGTGTGCTACGCAGTCTGGGAAACTGTGCTGTTTCCATGGAACTGTGCAACCCATAGATCAGAAGATCCCACTCATGAGTCCAAATATCAATAGCCAAATTGATCAAGTGGAAGAAAAAATATCAGAGTGTGAAGATCATCTTGCTGAAATAAGACAGGCAGACAATATTAGAAAAAAAAAAAAAAAAGAGTGAAAAAGAACAAACAAAACATCCGAGAAATATGGGACTGTGTAAAAAGACCGAACCTACCATTGATCAGAGAACCTGAAAGAGATGGGGAGAATGGAACCAAGTTGGAAAACACACTTCAAGATGTTATCCAGGAGAACCTCCCCATTCTAGCAAGACAGGCCAGCATTCAAATTCAGGAAATACAAAAAACATCACTAAGGTACTACATGAGAAGATCAACCCCAATATACACAATCATCAGATTCTCCAAGGTTGAAATAAAGGAAAAAATGTTAAGGACAGCCAGAGAAAAAGGCCAGGTCTCCTACAAATGGAAGTCCATCAGACTATAAAGAGATCTTTCAGCAGAAACCCTGCAAGCCAGAAGAGAGTGGGGGCCAATATTCAACATTCTTAAAAGAAAAGAATTTTCAATCCAGAATTTCATATCCAGCCAAACTAAGCTTCATAAGGGAAGGAAAAACAACATCCATCTCAGACAAGCAAATGCTGAAAGATTTTGTCACCACCAGGCCTGCCTTGCAAGAACTCCTGAAGGAAGCACTAAATAGTGGAAGAAAAAAAACAGTACCAGACACTGGAAAAATACACCGAAATGTAAAGACAAAGACACTATGAAGAAACTATGCCAACTAGTGTGCAAAATAACCAGATAGCATCATGATGACAGGATCAAATTCCCACATAACAATATTAACCTTAAATATAAATGAGCTAAGTGCCTAAATTAAGAGACACAGACTGGCAGATTGGATGAACAGTCAAGACTCATCAGTGTGCTGTATTCAGGAGACCCATCTTATGTGCATAGACACACATAGGCTCAAAATAAAAGGATGGAGAAAGAAAAATTTACCAAGCAAATTGAAAAAACAACAACAACAACAACAACAACAGAACAGGAAAAAAAATTAAAAAAGCAGGGGTTGCAATGTTAGTCTCTGACAAAACAGACTTCTAACCAACAAAGATAAAAAAAGACAAAGAAGGGCATTACATGATGGTAAAGGGATCAATTCAACATGAAGAGCTAACTATTCTAAATATATATGTACCCAATACAGGAGCTCCCAGATTCATAAAACAAGTTCTTAGAGACCTACAAAGAGACTTAGACTCCCACACAATAATAGTCAGATATTTAACACCCCACTGTCAATATCAGACAGATCAACAAGACAGAAAATTAACAAGGATATTCAGGACTTCAAATCAGTTCCGGATCAAGTGGACCTAATCAACATCTACAGAACTCTCCACCGCAAATCAACGGAATATACATTCTTCTCAGTGCCACATAGTACTTATTCTAAAATCAACCACATAATTAGAAGTAAAACTCTTCAGCAAATGCAAAAAAGCTGAAATAATAATTTAAAAAAAAAAACAGTCTCTCAGACCACAGTGCAATCAAATTAGAACTCAGGATTATGAAACTCACTCAAAAACCACATAACTACATGAAAATTGAATAACCTGTTTCTGAAAGACTCCCCATTAAGAATAATGAAATTAAGGAAGAAATCAAGAAGTTATTTGAAAGCATTGAGAATAAAGAGACAACATGCCAGAATCTCTGGGACACAGCTAAAGCAGTGTTTAGAGGGAAATTTATAACACTAAATGCCTACATCATAAAGCTAGAAAGATCTTAAATTGAGACCCTAATATCACAATTAAAAGAACTAGAGAAACAAGAGCAAATAAATCCAAAAGCCAGCAGAAGACAAAAAATAACTACGCAGTGCATAAATGAAGGAGATAGAGGCACGAAAAACCCTTCAAAAAAATCAAAGAATCCAAGAGCTGTTTGTTTGAAAAAATTAACAAAATAGAAAGACCACTAGGTACACTAATAAAGGAGAAAAGAGGGAAGAATCAAATAGACACAATAAAAAATGTCACAATAAAAATGACACACTGACCCCACATAAATACAAACTAACATCAAAGAATACTATAAACACCTCTATGCAAATAAACTAGAAAATCTAGAAGAAACTGATAAATTCCTGGACTCGCATACCCCCCCAAAACTAAACCAGAAAGAAGTTGAATCCCTGAGAGACCAATAACAAGTTCTGAAATTTAGGCAATAATTAATATTATACCAACCAAAAAAATCTCAGGACAAGATAGATTCACAATGAAATTCTGCCAGCGGTACAAAGAGGAGTTGGTACCATTCCTTCTGAGACTATTCCAAAGAATTGAAAAGGAGAGACTCCTCCCTAAAGCAGTTTTTGAGGCCAGCATCATCCTGATACCAAAACCTGGCAGAGACACAACAACAAAAAAAGAAAACTTCAGTCCAATATCCCTGATAAACATCAAAGCGAAACATCTCAATAAAATACTGGCAAACTGAATCCAGCTACACATCAAAAAGTGTATCCATCATGATGAAGTCAGCTTCATCCCTGGAATGCAATGCTGGTTCAACATACACAAATCAGCAAATGTAATCCATCACATAAACAGAACCAATGACGTAAACCACATGATTATTTCAATAGCACAGGAAAGGCCTTTGCTAAAATTTTACATTCCCTCATGTTAAAAATTTTTGATAAACAAGATATTCATGCAAAATATCTCAAAATAATAAGAGTTGTTTATGAAAAACCCACAGCCAATATCATACTGAGTGGGCAAAAGCTGGAAGCATTCCCTTTCAAAACTGGCACAAAATAAGGATGCACGCTCTCCCTACTCTTATTCAGCATAGTATTAGAAGATCTGTCCAGGGCAATCAGGCAAGAGAAAGAAATAAAGGATATTCAAATAGGAAGAGAGGAAGTCAAATTGTTTCTGTTTTCAGACTACATGATTCTGTATTTGCAAAACCCCATTGTCTCAGCCCAAAAATTCCTTAAGCTGATGAGCACTTCAGCAAAGTCTCAGGATACAAAATCCATGTGCAAAATCACAAGCATTTCTATATGCCAATTATAGACAAGGAGAGAGCCACATAATGAATAAACTCCCATTCACAATTGCTACAAAAGAATAAAATTCCTAGGAATACAGCTAACAAGAAACGTGAAGGAGTTCTTCAAGGAGAACTACAAACCACTGCTCAAGGAAATAAGAGAAAACACAAACAAATGGAAAAACATTCCATGTTTATATATAGGAAGAATCAATATTGTGAAAATGACCATATTGTGCAAAGTAATTTTTAAATTCAATGTTATTCCTGTCAAATTACCATTGACATTCTTCACATAATTACAAAAAGAACCACTTTAAATTTCATATGGAACCAATGAAGAGCCCATATAGCCATGGCAATCCTAAGCAATAAGAACAAACCTGGAGGCATCACGCTACCTGACTTCAAACTATACTACAAGGCTACGGTTACCAAAACAGCATAGTACAGGTACCAAAACAGAAATAAAGACCGATGGAACAGAACAGAGACTTCAGAAATAACACCACACATCTGCAACCATCTGATCTTGTATAAACATGACAAAAAGCAAACAATGGGTAAAGAATTCCCTATTTAATAAATGGCGCTCAGAAAATTGGCTAGCCACATGCAGAAAACTGAAACTGGACCCCTTCCTTACACCTCATACAAAAATTAACTCAAGATGTATTAAAGACTTAAATGTAAAACCATAAAAACCCTAGAAGAAAACCTAGGCAATAACATTCAGGATATAGGCATGGGCAAATATTTCATGATGAAAATGTCAAAAGCAATTGCAAAAGAAGCTAAAATTGACAAATGGGATCTAATTAAACTAAAGAGCCTCTGTACAGCAAAAGAAAGAATCATCAGAGTGAACAACAACCTACAGAATGGGAGAAATTTTTTTCAATCTGTTCATCTGACAAAGGTCTAATATCCAGAATCTACAAGGAAATTAAATTCATCAGAAAAAAACAAACAACCCCATAAAAAGGAGGTGAAGGACATGAACAGACACTTCTCAAAAGAAGGCATTTTTGTGGCCAAAAAACTTACGACGAAAAGCTCAACATCATTGATCGTTAGAGAAATGCAAATCATAACCAAAATGAGATACCATCTCTTGCCAGTCAGAATGGCAATTATTAAAAAGAAACAATGCTGGTGAGGCTGTGGAGAAATAGGAATGCTTTTACATTGTTGGTGGGAATATGAATTAATTCAATCACAGTGGAAGACAGTGTGGCAATTCCTCAAGGATCTAGAACCAGAAATACCATTTGACCCAGCAGTCCCATTAGGGGTATATACCCAAAGGAATGTAAATCATTCTACTATAAAGACACACGAACACCTATGTTTATTGCAGCACTATTTACAATAGCAAAGATATGGAACCAACCCAAATGCCCATCAATGATAGACTGAATAGAGAAAATGTGGTACATACATACCATGGAATACTGTGCAGCTATAAAAAGGAATGAGATCATGTCCTTTGCAGGGACATGGATGAAGCTGGAAGCCACCATCCTCAGCAAACTAACAAAGGAACAGAAAACCAAACATCTCATGTTTCCACTCATAAGTGGGAGTTGAACAAGAGGAACACGTGGATACATGGAGGGGAACAACACCCACCAGGACCTGTCAGGGTGTGGAGGGCAAGGAGAAGGAGAGCATCAGGACAAATACCTTATGCATGTAGGGCTGAAAACCTAGATGATGGGTTGATCGGTGCAGCAAACCACTATGGCTCACGTATACCTAAGTACTAAATCTGCATGTTCTGCACATGTATCTCAGAACTTAAAGTAAAATAAAAAATAGACTTTAGTGAGAGAAAAGAAGTAACTAGCACCGTGTTATTTATTTGCATAATCCTCAGCTTCATGGTGGTTCTGGCTATAGGTTTTTCATTTCCTCTACTTTTGTATTTTTCTCCTCCTGTTTTGTAGTGAGCCTGAAGAACTAAATTGCACACGTATAAAGGCCATCTCTTCTGTATACTATGGAGGACACTCTGTAATATGAGTACGTTACTCTTGAGAGGTTTCATAATAAATGAAGAATTCATGAAATTCATTTTTCTCTGACAAAGGCTGGCTTCAAGCCTGTTGTCTCAACTCAACTCAACTCGACTCAACTCAACTCAACTCAACTCAAAATCACACTTTGATAGGCAAAGGGTGAACTATTTCATTCTCTCTTCACTGCTTTATATGAATAATTCCTGTTCTAATGCCTGTGTGTATATACATATATGCATAAATGATGACGGTAATATGCATAACAATGCAAGAGAGAAAAGTATCACATAACAAAACAATTTAATATTTAAATATTTATAATTTAGACTTTTAACTATTTCACCTTGAATATTCCTATTTATCATTTAGGACTTATGTAAGGTGTCTATCCTTGGACAGCTTTTACAGTACCCCCCATTTTTAGCAAATCATTTCTGTTTGCTCTGAGCACATATTAAAATAACCTATTTATATGTACCTGTCCTCACTTATCTGAAGGTGTATAGATGTATGAACCTTGTCTGCTTTGTCTTCTCAACCCCATTACCTAACACAGTGCCTGGGACATAGGAGGTAATTTAAAAGAAAAACTTCTTAAGTTTAAATTAAATCTATTTATTAGATGGAGATTAGTATTGAGCTCTGTGTAAAAGATTTAAAACTGTACACCTGTCAAATGAAGAGAAAGCATTTTTCTTTAAAAATTCACTCTGAATTTATTAAAGACATTATTCTGATATCAGAACATACCAACTATCAAATTGAAAACCATATGTATTATATCAAACTTCATGTAAAAAAATTTCATTAGACAAAACATAAGTAAAGGATCCTAGAAATATATAAATACTGTATGTTGCTGCCATGGATAACAGCAAGAGAATTAGAGGTCAGATTAGAAGACTAAGTAAAAGTTATGACTATTTTACAGAAAGATAAATTATAATTTAAGGTATAAAGGTCAGCAATATAATATGTCCCCCAAAAAATCAAGGAAAGAAAGAGTAGGTATACTGCTTAGCTTGTGCTGCTATACCAAAATACTCAGTGGCTTTGAAAACTGGCACAAGACAGGGATGCCCTCTCTCACCACTCCTATTCAACATAGTGTTGGAAGTTATGGCCAGGGCAATCAGGCAGGAGAAAGAAATAAAGGGTATTCAATTAGGAAAACAAGAAGTCAAATTGTCCCTGTTTGCAGATGACATGACTGTATGTTTAGAAAAACCCATCGTCTCACCCCAAAATATCTTTAAGCTGATAAGCAACTTCAGCAAAGTCTCAGGATACAAAATCAATGTGCAAAAATCACAAGCATTCTTATACACCAATAACAGACAAACAGAGAGACAAATCATGAGTGAACTCCCATTCACAATTGCTTCAAAGAGAATAAAATACCTAGGAATCCAATTTACAAGGAATTTGAAGAACCTCTTCAGGGAGAACTACAAACCACTGCTCAACGAAATGAAAGAGGACACAAGCAAATGGAAGAACATTCCATGCTCATGGATAGGAAGAATCAGTATCATGAAAATGGCCATACCGCCCAAGGTAATTTATAGATTCAACACCATCCCCATCAGCTACCAATGACTTTCTTCACAGAATTGGGAAAAAAAAACTACTTTATTTTTTTTTTTTTTTTTTTTTTTTTGAGATGGAGTCTCGCTCTGTCACCCAGGCTGGAGTGCAGTGGCCGGATCTCTGCTCACTGCAAGCTCTGCCTCCCGGGTTTATGCCATTCTCCTGGCTCAGCCTCCCGAGTAGCTGGGACTACAGGCGCTCGCCACCTCGCCCGGCTAGTTTTTTGTACTTTTTAGTAGAGACGGGGTTTCACCGTGTTAGCCAGGATGGTCTCGATCTCCTGACCTTGTGATCCGCCCGTCTCGGCCTCCCAAAGTGCTAGGATTACAGGCTTGAGCCACCGCGCCCGGCCTAAAAAACTACTTTAAAGTTCATATGGAACCAAAAAAGAGCGCACATTGCCAAGACAATCCTAATCCAAAAGAACAAAGCTGGAGGCATCACGCTACCTGACTTCAAACTATACTACACAGCTGCAGTAACCAAAACAGCATGGTACTGGTACCAAAACAGAGATATAGACCAATGAAACAGAACAGAGCCCTCAGAAATAATACCACACATCTACAACCATCTGATCTTTGATAAACCTGACAAAAATCAAGAAATGGGGAAAGGATTCCCTACTTAATAAATGGTGCTGAGAAAACTGGCTAGCCATATGTAGAAAGCTAAAACTGAATCTCTTCCTTACACCTTATATACAAGCTGGGAATTGAATGATGAGAACACTTGGACACAGCAAGGGGAACATCACACACCTGGACCTGTTGTGGTGGAGGAAGGAGGAGGGAAAGCATTAGGAGATATACCTAATGTAAATGATGAGTTAATGACTGCAGCACACCAACATGGCACATGTATACATATGTAACAAACCTGCACTTTGTGCACATGTACCCTAGAACTTAAAGTATAATAATACAAAAAAAAGACTTAAGAGTTGGCTTAAACAACAGGTGTTTATTTCTCACAGTTCTGGAGGCTGGGAAGTCTAAGATCAGGGTGCTGGCAGCTTTGGTTTTGATGAAAGCTCTTTTTCTAGCTCACAGGTGGCTGCCTTCTTGATATATCCTCGCATGGGGAAAAGAGAGAGAGAGAGACAGACAGACAGAGAGACAGAGGGAGATTTCATGTCTCTTCTTAGAAGAGCACTGATCCCATCATGAGAGCTTGACCTTTCAAAGGCCCCATCTCCAAATACCATCATATTGGGAGTTAGGACTTTAGCATATGAAGTTTATGGGGACACAATTCAGTCCATAGCAGTAGGTAGAAGACTGAAAAAGTAAAAAGAATTAATAATAGTACAGAAAAATCTATTAGCAAAGAGTCTTATATGTAACATTTGAGGTAGTTATGAAGAATTAATATTCAACAGTTATTCCAAACTTTATTTGAAATACCTTTCAGTACTAAAAAAATAAAGGAACAAATAAGCATAGAAACAGCAATCCCTTTCTCAAACACCTTTGCAACTAGCCTCCTAACTGTGGATTAGATGTAGTCAATTAGGTAAGATTTAAAAAGTGACAGAGACAAAGAAACTACCTTTCTCACCTTTCCTGTGCTTTTGGTCATGAAGACAAGCGTGGTCACTGGGTTTCTCTGAAGTCAAATCCCTTTGTCAAGTCATGACTTCAAGAGTACTGATTTTTGAATGGAAGTCTTTATTGATGCTAAGCTCAACTTCTTGATTTCCCCTGACCTAACTGTGGCAAAGGTACCATTCATTTGGTAGTTTGTTTCTTGCTATTCTTATAGTCTCTCCTAGAAACCTGGTCTAGAATCTGCTCTTTTAACCATTCCAACAATTTTGTTAACCAACTCATCTGACTTTAAATCCCTTTCTGCTTAAAACGCTAGATTTTTTTTTTCTTTTATTTTCGTTTCTTTTTTTTTTTTCCTTCTTTCAACTGATCCCTGACTAATAGAGGAATGTGACCTTCAAATGTGACAAATTCAAATATGTAAATTTGAATACAGTAAAAACCAAGTATCACATAGTTCACCTACAAAATGGTCGTTTTCCAAAACTTAATATTTTAAACTGTCCTAGGCCTATATGGACCCTACATAAATGCAAGGAATCATATTCATTTGCATGTAGATCTGGGAGTAAACTGTGAATTGAGATGGTGACACTCTGAACTGCAGCACAGTACCTATCCAGGATGTGATTAATTGGTTCAACAATCATTCACTAAAACTTCCAATGTGCTAAGCACAGTGCCAGATTCTGACAATGTAAATAAGCGATGCTGTTGCTTCTTGAAGAGTTCACAGTCTAGATTTCAGATAAATGATATGTGGAATACAGGTAATATTCTAAGATAAATTTATATATTTTCTGTTTATACATATTTTATTAAATAATATGAAAGCAGAGGGAGAGAGTAATCTTCAAGAGAAGTTTGTATGACTTTAGTATTCTGAAATTGTCAGTTTGGAATGTATCCTCATCTCCTATTTTCACTGTATATGTTGTTTCACTTTCTACAAAATCTAGTTCAAGTCTGAATTCATTTGTGACCCTACAGTGCTTTAACACTAGAACAGGATCTATCAATAAATTAGTATCCATATATATGGTTAAATCCCAACTCTAGATTAGAGTTGCTCAGATCAATAGTTCAATGCCTTACCTGTAGTAGATCTCACACGTATCAATTATATAATGTTTCTTTGACTTGTTAATTATCAAAGATATTCTGACAGCTTTGATATGTGAACAATTGGAAAAATCACCACGAAAAACTGAATCTATGTGGCTTATTTGACCTTGGTAACAATCACATTAGAAACGTTAAAATGTTGGCCAAGCGTGGTGGCTCATGCCTGTAATCACAGCACTTTGGGAGGCCGAGGTGGGTGGATCACCTGAGGTCAGGAGTTTCAAATCAGCCTGGCCAACATAGTGAGACCCTGTCTCTACTAAAAGTACAAAAATTAGCTGGGCATGGTGGTGGGAGGCCTGTAATCCCAGCTACTCAGGAGGCCGAAGCATGAGAATCACTTGAACCTGGGAGGCAGAGTTTGCAGTGAACTGAGATCCTGCCACTGCACTC